>NC_060181.1:51400205-51455205 GCF_021184085.1 Oncorhynchus gorbuscha | reverse complement strand
TTAACATATAGCTTCAATAAAGTTCCAACCGGAGTATTCCTTCTTGTCTACGTGAGCAATGGAACACAAGTGACTACCATGAGGAAAATACAAGATCACAAAATGGATGCTTGATGGACATCTGATATATTCTGCTCTCATTCACTCCCACAACAACATAGAAGCCTCATTATAATTTATATTGATGGTTGACATCTAGTGGAACCCCTAGGCAGTGCAACATCATTCATATCTCAAGGGGATTTCATTGGGGACTCTGGTGAATACATACAAGCTCAGATTTCTGACTTCCTATTTTGATTTCAACTCAGGATTTTGCCTGCTCAGGATGGTGTTGCGTGATTCGTCACTCCAGAGAGTGCGTTTCCACTGCTCCAAAGTCCAATGTCGGCGTGCTTTACACCACTTCAGCCGATGCTTGGAATTGAGCATGAAGCTCCCGACTAACAGCTCTTGTGGTGATGCAGCATACAGAGGGAGTTTAGAACTCGGTAGTGAGTGTTGCAACCAAGGACAGATAAGTTTAAAGCCCTACGTTCTTCAGCACTCAGCGGTCCCATTCTGTGAGCTTGTGAGCTACCACTTTGCGGCTGAGCCTTTGTTGCTCCTAGACGTTTCCACTTCACAATAACAGCACTTACAGTTGACCGGGACAGCTCTAGCGTGGCAGAAAATGACAAACTGACCTGTTGAAAAGGTGGCATCCTATGACGGTGCCACATTGAAAGTTACTGAGCTCCTCAGTAAGGTTATTCTATTGCCAATGTTTGTCTATGGAGATTTCATAGCTGTGTGCTTAATTTTATACACCTGACAGCAAAGGGTGCGGCTGAAATACCCAAATCCAGTAATTTGAAGACTTTTGTATATATAGTGTATACATTCTACAGACCCTACTGAGTACTCCCTACAATACATTTACTGTGGTACCCAGAATATTTTTTCTCTATAAACCAATATGTGATTTGTATTGGGGGAATTTATATGACCTAGGAAAACATATTTCAAAACCCACATTTTAGTGCAAATGTCACTTAAATATGAATAATTATAAATCATTGTTAAAGTTTTGTGAGGACGTAGGTAAAAATCAATAAATGCAGAGTCAGGAGCAAGACACAGTTCTGAGTACTAATCCAATATTTCTCAATAAATGGTAAGATTCCAACAAGGATCTTATACAATAAACCAAAGCACAAACAACGAGCACCCACATGACAAACAATAACGCACAAAACAGAGAAGGAAATCAGAGGGTTAAATAAGGAACATAATTAATGGAATTGAAACCAGGTGTGTAGTAATCAAGACAAAACAAAACGAAAATGAAACATGGATCGGTGGTGTCTAGGAAACCGGTGACGTCGACCGGTGATGTCGACCGCTGAACACCGCCCGAAGAAGGAGAGGGCCCAACTTCGGCCGAAGTCGTGACAAGTTTAGACATTTGTTTTTCATATAGCTTTAATAAATACAGGTTGTTGACACTTTTATACTATTAGTTGGGGTAATTTTTTTTTAAATTGTTTTGAAATTTCATGACATGGAAGTACTTTTTAAGTCCTGGTGACGAGACGCTGATCATGTGATGAGTTCGCAAATCAAATGCCCAATTGCTGTGCCACCAGACAGCGGAAACAAATTAACTGTTTATTTATTTTAATTTGTAGTAGTTAAGTGTTGAGTTGGATTACATACTGTAGCTACCTCAGTCATTATTCAAATAATTTTGGTGACTTCACAGCTATTGCTAGCTAGCAGGCTCAGCTAACTAAAAATCCCCTTAGATTCTACACTATTCACTGGCCTGTGTAATGTTCAATGTAATTGCATTGCTGAACATTTTGAAAGTTACAAATATTTGTATTGTTTGAAAAATGCACAAATAAAAGGACATGTATGGTTTAAACATGTCTTTAATATTTTTGTTTTACCTGTGATAATTCCGCAAGTCTTAATACATGTGTGTTTACACCATTACGCCTTTATGTACAGTATTTTAATGACCAAAGGTGTCTGACCTTATAGTAAGTACAGCGTCATGCAATTTAGAGTCTTTATGGATGTGTTATGTGTGCTATTTGTTGTGTGTACTGTGTACTGAGGAACAAGAAAGAAGAAAACCACTTTTAATTTCTTTAGGTTGGGGGCTTTCATCAATGTAAGTGTTTCTTGGTGTAATGTCGTCTCCAGGCTATTGCACACACAGCACATATAATCCTGGGATACCAACCATTCAAAATTGGCCTTAGTGGGAATGACCATAGAATTCTATAGGAGTGAGCTTACTAAGTTAAAGTATTTGTCATTGTCAGTAGTTAATACTAGTGGTCGTTTCCAAGATGAAGTAGCCATCAGACGTCTTTGTCTTCGTCTTGTCGTATCCCGTGTATACATTTTTGTACATCTTTTCTCTTCGCATATATTTTTTTATATTTTTCTTAACCTCAAAATGCTCTCCTGCAATCCGCCTCACTCAATGTGGTATGGATCTGTTATTTCCTTTACTTTTTAACCGAAACCCCCAACAGAAGCTAGCCAGCTAACTAGCTACTAACTAGCTACTAGCTAGTAGTCAACTAGCGATAATCAGCTTAGCCCGGACAACTCTTGCCAGCACAGCGCTATTCAAACCAAAGCAAATCTGACTTATTTTTCTCCATATTTCCGGATTCCTTCCACAAGCTCGGAACTTTTTCACCTGGATCATCGCTGCTAGCTAGTTGCTATCTGAGTAGCCACTCATGTCTAACGTCTCTGTCCTGAAGCAAGAACCAATTAGCCTGGAGATAGCTTATGCTAGGCCCATCTCCCGGCTAGCCGAAAACTTCCATCAGCCACTCGTTGGGCTACAATACCTATTTTACCTATTGGCCTGGACCCCTTTTACTGCCGACACAGAGCCCCGCTGATCCATCACGACTGGACTACCGACGTAATCAAACTGAGGGGGTTTTTCAACTGGCTCCTCCGTCGCAACATCCCCTGAATGCCCATCTGCTCGCCGCGGCCTCCTAGCTGTCTAGAGCATGTTAGCTGAAGAGGCCCATTGGACAAATCGTTGGCCAATTGGCCTGGACCCTTTTATCACACGGAGCCCTGCTGATCCATCACTATTGGTCTGCCGACGTAAGAGCACGAGGGCGCTTCAACAACAGACTTCTTCAGTCGCGACGTCCCTTTAAGACCCTTCTGCTAACTTGCTAGCCCCGGCCCGATAGCTGTCTGAATCGCTGTGTCTCCAGCCCGCGGAGCTACTCACTGAACCCCTATGATCACTTGGCTATGCATGCCTCTCCCTAATGTCAAAATGCCTTGTCCATTGCTGTTTTGGTTAGTGATTATTGCCTTATTTCACAGTAGAGCCTCTAGCCCTGTTTAACACACCTTAGCTAACCCTTTAGTTCCACCTCCCACACATGCAGTGACATCACCTGGTTTAACAGTTGAGCTCGCTCAGTTTCTCTCAATGCTGATTTTTTAAAAAAAAAAATGTATGTCCCACTTTCTTGTCAAGCGAGACAAGGTGCTCGCTGGCTTCCTGTTTTTTTATTTGACCTTGTGTGTGCCTTCAATGCTATGGGCGGCAACAATGTCACACTCGCTTGGACCAGACAGCCTACACATATAGAGACAGAGGGACGCTGTTTCACTTGCTCGGATGCTTTCTCCTGTGAGACACTTTCAGCCTCTTGTGAATGGAAGGAAAATGAGCAAACACAGAGACGAAAGATTAATTGTTTTTTCTTGGTCAATGTTTTGGGGAAACCTGGCTTCCCTTGGCATCCTTGAATACACGCCGCTGCTGCACAGCCTCAAAAAATTATCTAGATAATTTCTGTAACCTCTCTGGATTACAACCAAACTATGCATTGGATATAAAAAAAATATAACTTTTACATTACTATGTAGCTGAACAATAAAATGGTCATACTGTATTAAAATCCAGAAAGATAGAAACAATCTCACCATGGAAAGAACAATACCTATCTATTTGTGGAAAAATAGCCCTGATTAACGCACCCTAATATTCCACTTTTCTTGGAATGGCAAGCCAGACAAAATTAAATGGTCCTAATTTTATAATTAATATGAATTTGGAGGGCTGAAATTACTTTAAAAAATGTCAACATTGAACCTCTCACTAAAAGCTTCAGTCATAAAAAAGTTGTACTTAAATCCAAACGGGTTTTCCAGCAGATTAGTAAGAATGGCTCACCCCATGTTCCAAAAATTGTATTTTTCCCATTATTCAGATTACATCCTCTCACTTTTGGTTATTTGAAAATAAAATAATCTCCAGAATAACACTATTTTAAAAATAAACTATAGAAAACTGGTTGTAATTTCAAGTTAATCCACCAGAAATACAGAACAAATACTGTATAATGGTAAACGTCAAATATACAAAATAAAAGGTAAAATGTAAAATCTTTGATAATAATATCATAAATACGACTGGTGGAGTTGTCGCACATGCAGCTAAGAAAAATATGGAAATGTATGCTCTATCCAAAATTACAACGAAATGATTGCAGCATTAACACAATGGAAGAGGCAAGTGGAAGGGGAAGAAAGTAAGGGACTTATCCGTCAGCCCTACATTAAGACCAACATTTATTAAACAGGTTTCCATCAAGAAATTGCCTGTATTTAGCGCCATCCATCATTCCTTCAATTCTGACCAGTTTCCCATTCCCTGCCGATGAAAAACATCCCCACAGCATGTTGCTGCCACCACCATGCTTCACTGTGGGGATGGTGCTCTCGGGCTGATGAGAGGGGTTGAATTGTGTGCCAGACATAGCGTTTTCCTTGTCATCCAAAAAGCTCCATTTTAGTCTCATCTGTGTACCTTCTTCCATATGTTTGGGGAGTCTCCCACATGCCTTTTGGCCAACACCAAATGTCTTTGCTTATTTTTTTCTCTAAGCAATGGCTTATTTCTGGCCACTTTTCTGTAAAGCCCAGCTCTGTGGAGTGTACGGCTTAACGTGGTCCTATGGATAGATCTCCGTTGGGTTATCAGGGTTGTCTTTGGTCTCTTTGTTGCCTTTCTGATTAATGTCCTCCTTACCTGGTCTGTGAGTTTTGG
Organism: Oncorhynchus gorbuscha; assembly: GCF_021184085.1. Lineage (NCBI taxonomy): Eukaryota > Metazoa > Chordata > Actinopteri > Salmoniformes > Salmonidae > Oncorhynchus > Oncorhynchus gorbuscha. The sequence continues at coordinate 51,450,110 of NC_060181.1, read as the reverse complement.
TGGGCGGCCCTCTCTTGGCAGGTTTGTTGTGGTGCCATATTCTTCCATGTTTTAATAATGGATTTAATGGTGCTCCGTAGGATGTTCAAAGCAATTTATTTTATAATCCAACCCTGATCTGTACTTCTCCACAACTTTTTCCCTGACCTCTTTGGAGAGGTCCTTGGTCTTCATGGTGTTGCTTGCTTGGTGGTTTTGCAGACTCTGGGGCCTTTCAGAACAGGTGTATATATACTGAGATCATGTGAAACTTAGATTGCACACAGGTGGACTTAATTTAGCTAATTATGTGACTTCTGAAGGTAATTGGTTGCACAAGATCTTATTTAGGGGCTTCATAGCAAAGGGAATGAATATGCATGCACCGGTCACGACTGTGTGGAGAGACGGATAAAGGTGCAGCGTGCTCTGAGGCGTGCATCTTTATTTTTGTGAAACTTACAAAAAAACTGAAAGGAAACAAATAACAAACCGTAACATAAGAGGTGCAACAAGCACTAACTCAAAACAAGATCCCACAAAACACAGTGGGGAAATGGCTGCCTAAATATGATCCCCAATCAGAGACGACTATAAACAGATGCCTCTGATTGGGAACCATACCAGGCCAACATAGAAATAAAACACCTAGATAGGAACACCCCCCCTTGTCACACCATGACCTAACCAAAATACAGAATAAAAAGGCTCTCTATGGTCAGGGCATGACAGCACCACTTTTCAGTTATAAATTATTTATTTTCTTAATTAAACAAGTTATTTTTTTATTTTCACTTCACCAATTTGGACTATTCTGTGTATGTCCTTTCCATGAAATCCAAATAAAAATCCATTTAAATTACAGGTTGTATTGCAACAAAATAGGAATATGCCAAGGGATGAATACTTTTGCAAGGCACTATAAATGAAGAAATTAGGAAAAGGTAATCATTTCATGGAACCTGTGAAGGAAAAAAAAAGTGGTAAGCAAGTTAGGTTCAAAAAAGTCAAATAAATGATTGTGTTAGAGGTTTCTTTATGCTTGTATCTTAACCAAAGTAGATACTTTTAAGATTATTCTATATATCATTCGGGGTCTCTATAAGCTTCAATATGAGGTCCTAAACCTAGAATGAAAGTGTGTCCTTGTGGCTTTGTGCGCAAATATTCTCAAAATATTTGTGTTGGGGTAAGTTGAACAACGTTAAATTCAAATCAAATTGTATTAGTCGCACACAGATATTTAGTAATGTATTGCGGGTGTAGCGAAATGCTTGTGTTCCTAGCTACAACAGTGCAGTAATATCTAACAATACACAAAAATACACACAAATCTAAAAGTAAAAATGTTAACATTAACATTAACGTGACCAGTGTTCCATGTCTATGTACATAGGGGTGCCGGGTTGAGACTGCTAATGCCTTTGACTAAGTTCAGGGCAGGGTACTGGCTAATAATGTCTATTTAACAGTCTGATGGCCTTGAGATGGACTGAAAAACAGCTACTATCGATCCCAGCTTTGATGCACCTGTACTGACCTCGCCTTCTGGATGACAGCTGGGTGAACAGGCCGTGGCTCGGTTGTCTGAGGTCTTATACTTTGGGCCTTGCTGTGAAACCGGGTGCTGTCGATGTCCTGGAGGGCAGGAAGTTTTCCCCTGATGATGCGTTGGGCAGACCGCACCACCCTCTGGAGAGCCATACGGTTGCGGACGACTGCCTGTTAGATCTAGGCTACAAATGTCAAAGGAGGCGTCTTTCCTGGAACATGTGTTCTTTGACCTCGGTCTCTCCATGCTGTGAAGGTCATTGTTTTAGAAGGTCATTGTTTTGAGAATGCTCTCCCTCACCTGTCTTTTTAGTCCCTCTTTTAAAGTGTTATGTGGTGGGGAAGTAAAAAAAAAAATTGTGTTTGACTTGCAGGGTATATGCCCTATGTGAAACAGTCTGTGAATGGTTATATATTTATGCATGCACTGTGCATGCTACTGTGGCCGTGCTGCCTCGGCTGTCTCTCGCAGCTCTGATAGTCTATTTGATATGACTCCCTCTGCTAACCAGCCCCTTATCAGGCTTCCCATCACTAGGATCCCTGCTGGGTGCTATCAGTCGGCCACAGCTAGCCTTTCATCTTGGCCCGTCTGCCATGGCACTGGCCCGAGAGGGCCTCACAGGGAAGGGTGGCCAGCCTGAAAGACTGTTTAGCATCTTTGAAAGGGTGGGGATGGGCCATCAGGGCTCTATTGTAATTCACAGGCTTCCAGTTGCGGTGGACTACCTGGAAATGGCACATCACTGGCGGGAAACTGAGGTACACAGAGAAGCCATTATTTTCACTAGATGTAGGAATCTGCCTCACGCTTGCTACCGCCTGACAGGATGATCTCAATTGTGCATCTGTAAAAATGTGTGAGGGTCTTAGGGGCCAAGACAAATTTATTCAGCTGCCTGAGGTTGAAGAGGCGCTGTCTTCATGAAACTGTCTGTGTGGGTAAACCATTTCAGATTTTCAGTGATTTGTACACCTAGAGACTTGAAGATTTTCACATTCTCCACTGTGGCGCCATCGATGTGGATGGAGGCGTGCTCCTTCTGTTTCCTGAAATAGGCAATCAGCGCCTTCATTTAGTTGACGTTGAGGGAGAGGTTATTTTCCTGGCACCACTCCACCAAGGGCCCTCACCTCCTCCCTTTAGGCTGTCTCCTCGTTTGTTGGCCTACCACTGTTTTGTCGCCTGCAAAGTTGATGATTGAGTATGAGGCGTGTGTGGCCATATGCAGTGATGCGGTGCACAGGGAGATCAGAAGGGGGCTGAACACACAGCCTTGTGGGGCCCCTGTGTTGAGGATCAGCGTAGTGGAGGTGTTGTTGCCTACCTTCACAACCTGGGGGCGGCCCCTCAGGAAGTCCCGGACCCAGTTGCACAGGGCGGGGTTCAGACCCACGGCTCCAACACTATGTTGTTGAAGGCTGAGCTGTAGTCAATGAAAAGTATTCCTCTTGTTCATATCGGGGCGGTGTACCAATTGCATTGAGTCTAGATTGCCAGATAAAGTGGAGGTGATATGATCCTTAATTTGCCTCTCAAAGCACTTAATGATTACAGAGGGGCAGCTCGGGACAGAGGGGCAACTCGGGACAGAGGGGCAACTCGGGACAGAGGGGCAACTCGGGATAGAGGGGCAACTCGGGATAGAGGGGCAACTCAGGACAGCGGGGCAGCCCGGGACAGAGGGGCAGCCCGGGACCGAAGCAGCCCGGTACTGAGGGGAAGCCCGGTACTGAGGGGAAGCCCGGTACTGAGGGGAAGCCCGGTACTGAGGGGAAGCCCGGTACTGAGGAGAAGCCCGGTACTGAGAGGAAGCTCGGTACTGAGAGGAAGCTCGTTACTGAGAGGAAGCTCGGTACTGAGAGGAAGCTCAGGCAGGTAGTAGGCTCCGGTAAATCCTGGCTGGCTGGTGGACCTGGATGATTAAGGTTGTCTGGCCGATCTAGAAGATCTTGGTAGACTGGCACTTCTGGCGGATCCTGGCAGACTGGTGACGCTGGGCCGACTGGCGGCGCTGGGCAGACAGGAGACTCCGGCAGCACAGGAGAGGAGAAAGGCTCTGGCTGAGCTGAACAGGCGGGAGACTCCAACAGTGCAGGAGAGGAGAAAAGCTCTGACTGCGTTGAACAGGCGAGGCGCACTGGACGCGCTGGGCCGACTGGTAGCACTGGTGGCGCTGGACAGACAGGAGACTCCGGCAGCGCCGGAGAGGAGAAAGGCTCTGGCTGAGCTGAACAGGCGGGAGACTCCAACAGCGCAGGAGAGGAGAAAAGCTCTGGCTGCGCTAAACAGGCGAGGCGCACTGGACGCGCTGGGCCGACTGGGAGCACTGGTGGCGCTGGACAGACAGGAGACTCCGGCAGCGCAGGAGAGGAGAAAAGCACTGGCTGCGCTGAACAGGCGAGGCGCACTGGAGGCCTGGTGCGTGGTGCTGGAACTGGTGGTACTGGCGCGAGGACACGCACAGGAAGCCTGGTGCGGGGAGCTGCTACCGGAGGACTGGTGTGTAGAGGTGGCTCTGGATAGACCGGACCGTGCAGGCGCACTGGAGCTCTTGAGCACCGAGCCTGCCCAAGCTTACCTGGCTCGATGCCCACTCTAGCCCGGCCAATAGGAAGGGCTGGTATGAGTCGCAGCTGGCTCTGCACCCGCACTGGAAACACCGTGCGCTCCATAGCATAACACGGTGCCTGCCCGGTCTCTCTAGCCCAACGGTGAGCACAGGGAGTATGCACAGGTTTCCTACCTGGCATAACTATTCCGGTTTCCAACCGCGTCGCCGTGCTGCCTCCTCATACATACGCCTCTCCGCTTTAGCTGCCTCTATTTCCTCCTTGGGACGGCGATATTCTCCCGGCTGCTCCCAGGGTCCTTGACCGTCTAATTCCTCCTCCCATGTCCAAATCTCCAAATGATGCATTCTCTCCCATTGCAACTGCTCTTCACGATTAACAGGGAGAGTAGGCTCAGGTCTGTTTCCTGACTCAGCCACTCTCTCTCTGCGCTTTCCCCTGTTACCTTCAGTTTTCGCTCTGTAAAGCAATGCTTTCCTTCTCGATTCCATACGTGTATAGCCCTCTTCGCATTGCTGTAGGGAATCCCAGGCGGGCTCCTGCACTCGCCCTGGGTCGGCCGCCCACCTGTCGATTTCTTCCCACGTCGTATAATCCCTGCTTCTGCCGTCCATAGCGTCCTCCTTTAGATCCTGCCAGTTCACACGCTGCTCGGTCTGTGAATCGTGGTGGGCAATTCTGTAATGAACTTCGTCTGTTGTTTGTAGAGAGTCAGACCGAAATGCAGCGTGTAGGTTACTCATGACTTTTAATGAAGAATAATGCGGTACATGAGAATAACTGAAAATACGAAAACAACAAACGAGTGAAACAAATACAGCCTATCTGGTGACTAACACTAAGACAGGTACAATCGCCCACGAAATACAATCGCCCACGAAATACAACGCACACTCAGGCTGCCTAAATACGGTTCCCAATCCGAGACAACGAGAATCAGCTGACTCCAACTAGGAATCGCCTCAGGCAGCCAAGCCTAACTAGACACACCCCTACTAATACACACTCCCAATTAATGCAAACCCCAATACGAAATACAACATATAAACCCATGTCACACCCTGGCCTACCCAAACATATAACAAAAACACAAGAAACAATGACCAAGGCGTGACACTTATGTAAATAAGATATTTCTGTTTTTATTTTTACTAAATTTGCAAACATTTCTAGAAACCCTTTTTTAGTTTTGTCATTATGGGGTATTTTGTGTAGATTGTTGAGGAAATATTTTTTTAATACATTTTAGAATTAGACTGCATGAATGTAACAAAATGTGGAAAAAGTCTAGGGGTCTTAATACTTTCCAAATGCACTGTACATTGCTAGGCAAACTATTAGAGTTTTAGCAACCAGGAAATGGTGGAACGATTTCTGCACATTGCACCTTTAATTGCAAGTAAGTACCCCTCAAGATACACTTCGTTTTAGCTAGCTAAATCCTGTGTAACACCCAGTAATAAGATTTTACTTATGCAGATTGTACATGTACCCTGTGTTGTACTTCACGTTGTCATAATGGATAATGTACACATTCACTCTAAATTATTTTTTTATTATAATCTGGGATGACACCTGTATGGTCGACCCCAATCAGTGAGTTTGACCCAGTGGCAGCCCGTCATTCAGGGTAGGTGGGACAGGGTCCTGGGTTGATCTATATCTGATCTGTTTTTGTAAACTCTGTTTTCTGTTTTTGTAAACCAAATTAACCCAGATGGTACACTTTTTGGGACCAAGTGCTAGTAACAGCATTAAGTGGAAATTTTGATGAGTGCACATTCACGTATCAGTAATTAGAGCCTCTTGCAGCTCCAATCTTTAATCTTAAATACCCAGTCCAACTGTCCACAAGACATTACAACCTTGGAACAGTTATTACTAAATCAGATGCATCTTAGAAGAAACTAAACGTTAAATTGGTTCATTTAGTGTAAACTTGCCCATTTATGACAAACATTTGTTGTTACACCTCTATAATTAGAGACTGCACTTACAACCAGTTAAATGTTGTTATTACGGTGTAACTATGAGTTATTGCAATTAACTACAAGACTTGTTGCAGTGTAATTACACAAAAGAAGTGTTACCGGCTATTATTTTACCATATATTTGTGTAACAATAGTAGCAGTTCATTCAATAGTCCCAGTCAGTATTAGACAGAACGTTGCGTCTCTTCCCGCCTTTGTGGAAAACAACCTTTGGTTACCTGGGTTACCCCATTGGCTCACAGCAATTTTCAAACAAACTTTTCTTGTTGTCTGCTGTTTAAGGCAATTACAAACTACATTTAAGAAAAGTACAACATGTCTAAACATTGCCTGCTTCCAAGTTTTCTCACTACTTAGAAAAACATCATATTGTAGGGCTTCCCTCATCTAGCCGCTCAAGGGCACCCTTATCTTCCGATCTGTAAATTACGTCTCTGTTATCTAGCATGGGTAGGATGGTCATCTGAATCAGGGTTAGTTTGGCAGCTGGGGTGAAAGAGGAGTGATTACGATAGAGGAAACCAAGTGTAGATTTAACTTTAGCCTGCAGCTTTGATATGTGCTGAGAGAAGGACAGTGCACCATCTTGCCATACTCCCAAGTACTTATATGAGGTGACTACCTCAAACTCTAATGGGTATGCTTGTCATCAGCAAAGACTATGGAGTTTTGTAGAATAAAAATAAATTGAACAGAGCTAAGCACAGGCCAAATCCTAGAGGAAAACCTGGTTCAGTCTGCTTTTCAACAGACACTGGGAGACACATTCACCTTTCAGAGGGACAATAACCTAAAACACATGGCCAAATACACTGGAGTTGCTTACCAAGACGACGTTGCATGTTCCTGAGTGGCCTAGTTACAGTTTTGACTTAAATCGGCTTGAAAATCTGAGGCAAGACCTGAAAATTGCTGTGTAGAAATGACCAGCAAACTACTTGACTGAGCTTGAAAATTTGTTTTTTTTAATAAAAAGGTACAAATACTGTACAATCCAGGTGGTAAAAACTCTTAGCGACCTACCCAGAAAGATTCACAGCTGTAGTCACTGCCAAAGGTGATTACAGCTGTATAGATATAGGCGTATGAATACTTACGGTACGTAAATTCAATATTTCTGTTTTCATTTTCAATAGATATGCAAACATTTCAAAAACATTTTTCACCTTAATTATGGTGTATTGTGTGTAGATGGGTAATAAAAATATATTTAATAAATTTTGAATTCAGGCTGTAACACAGCAAAATGTAGAATATGTCGAAAGTATGAATACTTTCTGAAGGCACCGTTTCTACCTATCTAAAAACTGCGGGGTCTCCTTTGGCATTTTATATGTAAAAGTTATCAATGTCTAATCACAACCCAGTGATATCTGTATTTTACAAAAGTATGTGGACACCCCTTCAAATTGGTGGATTCAGCTATTTCAACTACACCCTTTGCTGACAGGTGTATTAAATTGACCACACAGCTATGCAATCTTCGTAGACAAACATTGGCAGTAGAATAGCCTTACTGAAGAGCTCAGAGACTTTCAACTTGGCACCGTCATAGGATACCACCTTTCCAACAAGTCAGTTCGTCAAATATCTGCCTTGTTAGTGCTGCCCCGGTCAATTGTATGTGCTGTTATTGTGAAGTGGAAACATCTAGGAGCAACAACGGCTCAGCCGCTAAGTGGTAGGCCACACAAGCTCACAGAATGGGACCGCCAAGTGCTGAAGCGTGTAGTGCGTAAAGAGCGTCTGTTCTCGGTTGCAACACTCACTACCGAGTTCCAAACTGCCTCTGGAAGCAAGGTCAGAACAAGAACTGTTCATCGGGAGCTTCATGAAATGGGTTTCCATGGCCGAGCAGCCTCACACAAGCCTAAGATCACCATACCTAATGCCAAGCATCGGCTGGAGTTGTGAAAAAACTTGACGCCATTGGAGTCTGGAGCAGTGGAAATGTGTTCTCTGGAGTGATGAATCACGCTTCACCATCTGGCAGTCCGATGATCAAATCTGCGTTTGGCGAATGCTAGGAGAACGCTGCCTGCCCGAATGCATAGTACCAACTGTAAAGTTCGGTGGACTAGGTCTGGGGTTTCTTTTTATGGTTTGAACTAGACACATTAGTTCCAGTAAAGGGAAATCTTAACACTGCAGCATACAATGACATTCTAGACGATTATGTGCTTCCAACTTTGTAGCAACAGTTAGGGGAAGGCCCTTCCTGTTTCAGCATGACAATGCCCCCTGTGCACAAAGTGAGGTCCATAAAGAAATGGTTTGTCGAGATTGACGTGGAAGAACTTGACTGGCCTGCAAAGAGCCCCGACCTCAACCCCATCGAACACCTTTGGGATGAATTGGAACGCCGACCTCGAGCCAGGTCTAATCTCCAAACATCGGTGCCCGACCTCACAAATGCTCTTATGACTGAATGGAAGCCCCTACAACAATGTTCCAACATCTAGTGCAAAGCCTTCCCAAAAAGTGGAGGCTGTTATATCAGCAAAGGGGGGACCAACTACATATTCGATGAGCAGGTGTCCAAATTATTATTATTATTTTTTGGTCATGTAGTGTACATTTACATTTAAGTCATTTAGCAGACGCTCTTATCCAGAGCGACTTACAACTTGGTGCATTTTGATAAATATACTTTTAATTTAGTCATATGATACATTCATCATCTCTAATGGAATATTCGACCACTAGTACCATTGCACCATCATTGTTCCATCAACGTCAGAGAGCCATGGGTTCATCGAATGGAAAACCAGTCCTTTCTCATTGGAGAAAACTCCCATTTCAAAAGCAATGGCAACAATTGAAAAGTACCACGGCTCCCTCTGCAGGTATGCAACAGACATGCCATTGAGACAGACACTAGAGTACTAGAGAGGAGAGATGGGAGAGAGAGACAGAGACATGGGGAGAATCTTAATTGCAATTCCTTGATTCCTCGAGTCCTCTCATTATCACAGGTCCCTCCCAGAGACAACAGGTTAGTCCCAATAGAGAAACACACAGAGACTGAAAGAGAGAGAGAGAGATGCTCCCTTTTGGTCCCAACCTTCAATGTTTGCAGAATTGTATGTTGGAAGCAATATGACTCCTCCACTACACTGGTTATACCTCTCCAAACTCAGGCTTACAAGGGTTATAGTAACGCAATGTTCCAACAACACCTGAAGATGGAACATGCGTTTCCCAAAACACCATGCAGAAAGATGTTTGCTAAGTCGTTGGCGCATCTGCCGCTAATGAAAGGATCGAAAGAAGGCCAGTGTATGTAGCCTTCTGTATTTATCTTTTAATTCAGTCATCTTGGGTTTTCATTTACACTTTGCTTATTTGCATCAATTATAAAGACATTGGAAACTTTGTATTTGTTGTTGACTTTGTTCTACAGTTATCAGTGGTATCAGAGGGACAGAACATCTTGATTCCATGTTTAGCGGAGATCTTCTCTGTATAAAGAAGGGCAGTCATTAAATAAAGAGTGTTTTTAAATGCAACTTTACAAACATTGGTTTTGAGAAACAGCTCAGAGATTCAGAGATTCTCTCCAGACCTGACTGCCCTTGACCAGCACAAAAACATCCTGTGGCATTCCGCATTAGCATCGAATAGCCCTCGTGATATGCAACTTTTCAGGGAAGTTAGGAACCAATATACACTGGCAGTTAGGAAAGCTAAGCCTAGCTTTGTCAAGCAGAAATTTGCATCCTGTAGTACAAACTCAAAAAAGTTCTGGGACACTGTAAAGTACATGGAGAATAAGAGCACATCCTCCCAGCTTCCCACAGCACTAAGGCTAGGAAACACTGTCACCACCGATAAATCCACTATAATTGAGAATTTCAAGAAGTATATGTCAACGGCTGGCCATGCTTTCCACCTGGCTACCCCTACGCCAGTCAACAGCTCTGCACCCCCCACAGCAACTCGCTCAAGCCTCCCCATTTCTACTTTACCAAAATCCAGATAGCTGATGTTCTGAAAGCGCTGCAAAATCTGGACCCTTACAAATCAGCTGGGCTAGACAATCTGGACCCTCTTTCTAAAATTATCTGCCGAAATTGTTGCGACCCCTATTACTAGCCTGTTTAACCTCTCTTTCGTATCGTCTGAGATTCACAAAGATTGGAAAGCAGCCATGGTCATCCCCCTCTTCAAAGGGGGAGACACTCCAGACCCAAACTGCCGCAGACCAATATCTTTCCTAAAATGTCTTTCTAAGGTCTTTGAAAGCCAAGTTAACAAACAGATTACCGACCATTTCGAATCCCACCGTACCTTCCCCGCTATGCAATCTGGTTTCAGAGCTGGTCATGGGTGCACCTCAGCCACGCTTAAGGTCCTAAACGATATCATAACCGCCATCGATAAGAGACAATACAGTGTAGCCGTATTCATCGACCTTGCCAAGGCTTTCGACTCTGTCAATCACCACATTCTTATTGGCAGATGCAACAGCCCTGGTTTACATTTACATTTACATTTAAGTCATTTAGCAGACGCTCTTATCCAGAGCGACTTACAAATTGGTGCATTCACCTTATGACATCCAGTAGAACAGTCACTTTACAATAGTGCATCTAAATCTTAAAGGGGGGGGGTAAGAAGGATTACTTATCCTATCCTAGGTATTCCTTAAAGAGGTGGGGCTTCAGGTGTCTCCGGAAGGTGGTGATTGACTCCGCTGTCCTGGCGTCATGAGGGAGCTTGTTCCACCATTGGGGGGCCAGAGCAGCGAACAGTTTTGACTGGGCTGAGCGGGAACTGTACTTCCTCAGTGGTAGGGAGGCGAGCAGGCCAGAGGTGGATGAACGCAGTGCCCTTGTTTGGGTGTAGGGCCTGATCAGAGCCTGGAGGTACTGAGGTGCCGTTCCCCTCACAGCTCCGTAGGCAAGCACCATGGTCTTGTAGCGGATGCGAGCTTCAACTGGAAGCCAGTGGAGAGAGCGGAGGAGCGGGGTGACGTGAGAGAACTTGGGAAGGTTGAACACCAGACGGGCTGCGGCGTTCTGGATGAGTTGTAGGGGTTTAATGGCACAGGCAGGGAGCCCAGCCAACAGCGAGTTGCAGTAATCCAGACGGGAGATGACAAGTGCCTGGATTAGGACCTGCGCCGATTCCAGTGTGAGGCAGGGTCGTACTCTGCGGATGTTGTAGAGCATGAACCTACAGGAACGGGCCACCGCCTTGATGTTAGTTGGAACGGGAAGTCCTTCCCCGGGAGGAAGAGCAGCTGCGTCTTGCCGAGGTTCAGCTTGAGGTGGTGATCCGTCATCCACACTGATATGTCTGCCAGACATGCAGAGATGCGATTCGCCACCTGGTCATCAGAAGGGGGAAAGGAGAAGATTAATTGTGTGTCCTCTGCATAGCAATGATAGGAGAGACCATGTGAGGTTATGACAAAGCCAAGTGACTTGGTGTATAGCGAGAATAGGAGAGGGCCTAGAACAGAGCCCTGGGGGACACCAGTGGTGAGAGCGCGTGGTGAGGAAACAGATTCTCGCCACGCCACCTGGTAGGAGCGACCTGTCAGGTAGGACGCAATCCAAGCGTGGGCCGCGCCGGAGATGCCCAACTCGGAGAGGGTGGAGAGGAGGATCTGATGGTTCACAGTATCGAAGGCAGCCGATAGGTCTAGAAGGATGAGAGGAGAGAGAGTTAGCTTTAGCAGTGCGGAGCGCCTCCGTGATACAGAGAAGAGCAGTCTCAGTTGAATGACTAGTCTTGAAACCTGACTGATTTGGATCAAGAAGGTCATTCAGAGAGAGATAGCGGGAGAGCTGACCAAGGACGGCACGTTCAAGAGTTTTGGAGAGAAAAGAAAGAAGGGATACTGGTCTGTAGTTGTTGACATCGGAGGGATCGAGTGTAGGTTTTTTCAGAAGGGGTGCAACTCTCGCTCTCTTGAAGACGGAAGGGACGTAGCCAGCGGTCAGGGATGAGTTGATGAGCGAGGTTAGGTAAGGGAGAAGGTCTCCGGAAATGGTCTGGAGAAGAGAGGAGGGGATAGGGTCAAGCGGGCAGGTTGTTGGGCGGCCGGCCGTCACAAGACGCGAGATTTCATCTGGAGAGAGGGGAGAAAGAGGTCAGAGCACAGGGTAGGGCAGTGTGAGCAGAACCAGCGGTGCCGTTTGACTTAGCAAACGAGGATCGGATGTCGTCGACCTTCTTTTCAAAATGGTTGACGAAGTCATCTGCAGAGAGGGAGGAGGGGGGGAGGAGGATTCAGGAGGGAGGAGAAGGTGGCAAAGAGCTTCCTAGGGTTAGAGGCAGATGCTTGGAATTTAGAGTGGTAGAAAATGGCTTTAGCAGGAGAGACAGAGGAGGAAAATGTAGAGAGGAGGGAGTGAAAGGATGCCAGGTCCGCAGGGAGGAGAGTTTTCCTCCATTTCCGCTCGGCTGCCCGGAGCCCTGTTCTGTGAGCTCGCAATGAGTCGTCGAGCCACGGAGCGGGAGGGGAGGACCGAGCCGGCCTGGAGGATAGGGGACATAGAGAGTCAAAGGATGCAGAAAGGGAGGAGAGGAGGGTTGAGGAGGCAGAATCAGGAGATAGGTTGGAGAAGGTTTGAGCAGAGGGAAGAGATGATAGGATGGAAGAGGAGAGAGTAGCGGGGGAGAGAGAGCGAAGGTTGGGACGGCGCGATACCATCCGAGTAGGGGCAGTGTGGGAGGTGTTGGATGAGAGCGAGAGGGAAAAGGATACAAGGTAGTGGTCGGAGACTTGGAGGGGAGTTGCAATGAGGTTAGTGGAAGAACAGCATCTAGTAAAGATGAGGTCGAGCGTATTGCCTGCCTTGTGAGTAGGGGGAAGGTGAGAGGGTGAGGTCAAAAGAGGAGAGGAGTGGAAAGAAGGAGGCAGAGAGGAATGAGTCAAAGGTAGACGTGGGGAGGTTAAAGTCGCCCAGCACTGTGAGAGGTGAGCCGTCCTCAGGAAAGGAGCTTATCAAGGCATCAAGCTCATTGATGAACTCTCCGAGGGAACCTGGAGGGCGATAAATGTTAAGGATGTTAAGCTTGAAAGGGCTGGTAACTGTGACAGCATGGAATTCAAAGGAGGCGATAGACAGATGGGTAAGGGGAGAAAGAGAGAATGACCACTTGGGAGAGATGAGGATCCCGGTTCCACCACCCCGCTGACCAGAAGCTCTCGGGGTGTGCGAGAACACGTGGGCGGACGAAGAGAGAGCAGTAGGAGTAGCAGTGTTGTCTGTGGTGATCCATGTTTCCGTCAGTGCCAAGAAGTCGAGGGACTGGAGGGAGGCATAGGCTGAGATGAACTCTGCCTTGTTGGCCGCAGATCGGCAGTTCCAGATGCTACCGGAGACCTGGAACTCCACGTGGGTCGTGCGCGCTGGGACCACCAGATTAGGGTGGCCGCGGCCACGCGGTGTGGAGCGTTTGTATGGTCTGTGCAGAGAGGAGAGAACAGGGATAGACAGACACATAGTTGACAGGCTACAGAAGAGGCTACGCTAATGCAAAGGAGATTGGAATGACAAGTGGACTACACGTCTCGAATGTTCAGAAAGTTAAGCTTACGTAGCAAGAATCTTATTGACTAAAATGATTAAAATGATACAGTACTGCTTAAGTAGGCTAGCTGGCAGTGGCTGCGTTGTTGACGCAACACTAATCAAGTCGTTCCGTTGAGTGTAATAGTTTCTGCAGTGCTGCTTTTCGGGGGCTAGCTGGCTAGCTAGCAGTGTTGTTAACGTTATGTTGCGTTAAAAGAACGACAATAGCTGGCTAGCTAACCTAGAAAATCGCTCTAGACTACACAATTATCTTTGATACAAAGACGGCTATGTAGCTATGTAGCTAGCTACGATCAAACAAATCAAACCGTTGTACTGTAATGAAATGAAATGAAAATGTGATACTACCTGTGAATGCGACCGGGTTGTTGAGTCCTATTCGGTTCAGTAGACGTTGGCTAGCTGTCGGCTAGCTGTCGGCTAGCTGTCGGCTAGCTGTTGGCTAGCTAGCAGAGTCTCCTACGTTAAGGACGACAAATAGCTGGCTAGCTAACCTCGGTAAATTAAGAGTTAGCGGTTTCTCAAATGATTTCCTCGCCTGGTTCACCATCTACTTCTCTGATAGAGATCAGTGTGTCAAATCGGAGGGCCTGTTGTCCAGACCTCTGGCAGTCTCTATGGGGGTGGCACAGGGTTCAATTCTCGGGCTGACTCTTCTCTATATACATCAATGAGGTCGCTCTTGCTGCTGGTGATTCTCTGATCCACCTTTACGCAGACGACACCATTCTGTATACTTCTGGCCCTTCTTTGGACTCTGTTAACTAACCTCCAGACGAGCTTCAATGCCAAACAACTCTCCTTCTGTGGACTCACACGGCTCTTAAATGGTAAAACTATATGCTCTTCAACCGATCGCTGCCCGCACCTGCCTAGGTGCCTGGTTAGACTGTAAACTCTCCTTCCAGACTAACATTAAGCATCTCCAATCCAAAATTAAATCTAGAATCGGTTTCCTATTTCGCAACAAAGCATCCTTCACTCATGCTGCCAAACACAACCCTGTAAAACTGTCTACCCCACCGATCTTCGACTTTGGCGATGTCATTTACAAAATAGCCTCCAACACTCTACTCAACAAATTGAATGCAGTCTATCACAGTGCCATCCGTTTTGTCACCAAAGCCCCATATACTACCCACCATCGTGACTCGTTGGCTGGCCCTCGCCAAACCCACTGGCTCCAGGTCATATTGAAGTCTTTGCTTGGAAAAGTCCCACCTTATCTCAGCTCATTGGTCACCATAGCAGCACCCACCCGTAGCAGGTGCTCCAGCAGGTATATCTCACTGGTCACCCCCAAAGCCAATTCCTCCTTCGTCCGCCTTTCCTTCCAGTTGTCTGCTGCCAATGACTGGAACAAACTTCAATAATCACTGAAGCTGGAGACACATCTCCCTCACTAGCTTTAAGCACCAGCTGTCAGAGCAGCTCACTTCCTCATCCCAATGCTGTATTTATTTTATTTTTTTGCTCATTTGCAGCCCAGTATCTCTACTTGCACATTCATCTTCTGCACATCTACCATTCCAGAGTTAAATTACTATATTGTCATACTTCTCCACTATGGCTTATTTATTGCCTTACCAACCTCATCTTACCTCATTTGCGCACACTGTACATAGACTTTCTATTGTATTATTAACTGTTTGTTTGTTTATTCCATGTGTAACTCTGTGTTGTTGTATGTGTCAAACTTCTTTGCTCTATCTTGGCCAGGTCGCAGTTGTAAATGAGAACTTGTTCTATACTAGCCCACCTGGTTAAAAAAAGGTGATAAATAAATTAAATAAATAAATGAAATGATGCTCCTACAAAGGTTCTAACGTTGAACTTTTAGCCTTAAGATGCTTTTGGGAAACCGGGCCCAGTGCCATTATTATGAAAGACATGAATGGATCATGAATAATGATGAGTGAGAAAGTTCAGAAGCTACGACAAATTAACCTAAGCTCTTACCATTATACTAATAAGAGGGATGTTAGCATTTTTAAGGTGATATTTCATATTAATGCAGCACATGGAAAAGCACCGCCTTGACCTGAGCGACTCGCTAAGAGCAGTACACTTGACATTGTGTTAATTGTACAGCTAGTCTTCCTGTTGAAGACACCTTGATCTGAGGTTCAAATATTGACACCACGACACAGAAAGGTAAAGGAAACCACCAGAGTCCCAATCTGCTCTCTCTCTCTCCCACACACACACACACACACACACACACACACACACACACACACACACACACACACACACACACACACACACACACACACACACACACACACACACACACACACACACACACACACACACACACACACACACACACACACACACACACACACACACACACACACACACACACACACACACACATATTGGATTACAGGAGGCACCCACACTCCCAACATTAGACGATTGCAAGAGCATGAGGGTAGCTCTCCCCTCACGAAACACACAGGCAATCGAGCGGATTGCACACACGCAATCCACCCAGTGCCACTTCGCCTGTCACGGTCGATAACCAGACCGCTGCTGTGTCATCTTCCTTTGTGCATTGCCACCATAAAACAGCAGGGGATCATTTGATCTGAGCACATGGGGGGGGGGGAATGCTACGAGGGGAGCTTTTAAAAATAAGGGGTTGTGAAGATTGTATGATTTCCCAGTATTTTATTCAGATGCTCGTTTTGGGGAAGCCACAAACAATGGGGTAGCGTTGCCGAACCTTTAGTGTGGAGTATACAGTTATACCGGTATGAGGCTTCAAAGAAGTATATGATGATCATTGTACCTAGCAGGGTAGTACCCCCACTGGGCTGGGAGATAGTGAGTGGCCTGCACAAGTGAATACTTGCACTGTAACTAAGCCCTCCCCATAGATGGTGGATAAATTAAGATATTTCACTCAGGCCTTTTACCAAAGCAGTTTTGTATTTATTCCAGTCTGCTTAACTTGGTGTGTCTCCCATCAATCCATCAATGTGAATAGCAGCTGTGTCTGGTCTACTTAGTTCAGTGACTTCCATTGAACCAGAAGAAATTGAAAAAAATCTGTGAGTGGTGTGTCTCGCTTTCCATCTCTGCCCTCCCAATCTAAATCTGTGAATTGCATATTCACTATGGAACCTTATTGACTTGAGGCACTGTATCTCAGTAGTATTTGGGTGTATCTTAATGAAAGGTTGTTTCCTCTTCATGTGCACTTATCTGCAGACATAGGATAAAACAAATGCTTAATGGGTACTTTCTTTCACCTGTAAATGTCATGCTTTCAGTAAAATGTCTTAACCAATGCTTAGGTAATGGCAGGAGTTGGAACCAGAATTTTCCAATTATTTCATTCTGAACAGAACAATTATATTTTTTCCGTTCCACTATTCCAACCAGCAAAATAAAGTTTTGAACCTGTTCAAACTCCCCCAAAATTAATGTTTTATATCGTTCCTTTCTGTTCCTTTTGTTTTGTAGAGTGGCCCCAGAATTTAGTTTGAAACGCATCTTACCTTTTTGTAGTAAAAAAATTCATGAAAAGCCAATAATCAGACAAATTATCCAGGAGAGGTTGTCTATCATAGCCTAAACTCAGAATGCATGCTTCAGCACTATTCTTACACTCCTTGCATGCACATGTGCCTGCTGCTACGGAGAGAGAGAGAGAGAGAAAGGAACCTTGGTCTAGGCTATGTGTGGAACCAGGTGCAAAGAGACCAGATGAGGAATCAGTGGTGAAGGATAAACATAATACTTTACTGAGAAACGGTAGCTGCAGGATCACAGTACACAGAAAAAACAACAAACATGAAGTTCTGAAAACTCATTCAGGAAACAAACATACACAGTAAACAATTCAAGCTTCTGCATAGGACAAGAGAAAACACACCTGTCTTAACAGGGAAATCATAATGAGTAAATTGGACACACCTTAGTGTCATTAATGTCTCTAGGATGGTCTCTGCCACCCTCTGGTGACAGGTGGAACCATGACAGACACCCGTTGACCCGGTTGGAGGAGCTGAAGAGGCCATCGGTGCCGGTTTGCCTGGTGTTGGGCAGAGGAGCTGAGCAAGGAGGATCGTGCTCTGATCCAAGTGATGCGACATCGTCGAGTGAACACCTCAGTTGATGGCATAAGGGCGAACCCGAACTGACACTCGAACGGCAACAGTCCACTGGACGAGTTCGCCATTGCGTTGTGAGAATACACTGCCCTGAAGAGGAACTTGCTACAGTTGCTGGCATGTGTGGACTGTTGAGATCAACTGTCTCTTTCACTGAGGTAAGGCATTGAAATGGGCTGCCTTGGAGAATCAAGCAATGACCACCAGGATAGTTGTAAGCCCTTGGAATGGAGAAAACCCTGTGATAATGTCTACAGACAGGTGGTACCAGGGCCGGCTGTGGATGGGCAGAGGTTGGAGCAACCCAGCTGGTTGCTGTCATGAGGACTTGCTTTGGAAACAGGTGGAACAGGCAGTAAAAAAGGATCTCACATCCTCAATCATGTTTGGCCATCATAATTTCCAACTCAGGAACTCCCGTGTCCGATTAATCCTCATTTAGAGGATTGTCCCCATTGTAGTACTCGGGAACGGGCTGTTAGTGGGTCGCCCACCGGGGTCAAGTTCTCGAGTCTGGGCTTGTCAGACCGTAGTCTCAATACTCCATATCACAGGGGCCACAATACGGGAGCTGGGGATGATGGGCTCGGGAATGCCTCTCCTCATTAGAGACATCGAGTTGGCAGGACAGGACGTCTGCTTTCTGATTCTTTGATCCCGGGCAATAGGCTAGTGTGAAATCGAAAAACAGAGCCCATTTAGCCTGGCGAGCGTTCAACCTCTTGGCTTCTTGAATGGAGACCAAGTTCTTATGTTCTTATGGGCAGGTGGGACTGTATCGTCCCACCTGGCCAACATCCGGGTGAAATTGCAGAGTGCGAAATTCAAACTACAGAATTATAAATATTTAACTTTCATAAAATCACAAGTGTAATACATCAAAATAAGGCTTAACTTCTTGTTAATCCAGCCACTTTGTCAGATTTCAAAAGGCTTTAGGGTGAAAGCACACCATGCGATTATCTGAGGACAGCGCCCCACATACAAAACCATGAAAACATATTTCAACTAGGCAGGTGCGACACAAAAGTCAGAAATAGAGATATAAAAATGCCTTACCTTTGATGATCTTCTTCTGTTGGCACTCCCAACTGTTGGCACTCCGAACAGTTACATCACAAATGGTCCTGTTGTTCAATAATGTCCTTCTTTATATCCATAAAAACTCAGTTTAGCTGGCCCGCTTCAGTCAATAATCCACCCAGTTTCCCGTCATCAAAATGCATACAAAATGAATCACAAAAGTTACTAATAAACTTTTCCAAACAAGCCAATCAACATTTATAATCAAATCTTAGGTACCATAATACGTAAATAAACAATAAAATGTAAGACGGAGAATCGTTGTCTTTACCCGGAGAAAAATACCAAAGAAGGCGCTTTCCTCCACGCATTTGGAAACACTACAGCCAAAATGGGAGCCACCTAGAAAAACTACAATTTCTGGCTAATTAAAAAAAAACAGCCAGAAACTCTCACTAAAGACTGTTGACATCTAGTGGAAGCCCTAGGAACTGTAATCTGGGAGGACTTCACCTTATAATAAAAGTGACAGCCATTGAAAATAGTGGTAGGCTGAAATTATTTTTGGGGAGCATGGTTTGTCCTCTGGTTTTCGCCTGCCATATCAGTTCAGTTATACTCACATATATTATTTTAACAGTTTTAGAAACTTTTGAGTTTTCTCTACATATCTACCAATTATATGCATATCCTAGCTTCTGGGCTTGAGTTTCTGGCAGTTTACTTTGGGCACGCTTTTCATCCGGATGTGAAAATACTGCCCCCCACAAAAGAGAGGTTAAGGTCCGTCCAGATTACTAAAGGATGAGGTACCCCCTCCAACCAGTGTCTCCACTCCTCAAGGGCCTACCTAACTGCCAATAGCCCCCGGTTTCCTACATTGTGGTTGTCTTTCGCCGGCGAGAACCGCTTGAAGAGAAAGGAGCATCGTTCCGCTGTGAAAGGACCGCCCCTGCTCCGGTGTGCGAGGCATCCACCTCTACTACAAAGGGATGAGTAGGATCAGGATGAACGAGGATGGGTCCAGAGGTGAAACATTGCTTGAACTCGATGAATGCCCTGTCAGCCGCGGGAGTCCAGCAAAAATGGGCCTGGGACTTGCGGGTTAGGACTGTGAGGTGCTGCCACTCCACCAAAGTTGCATATAAAACAACCTGTTAAAATTGGCAAACCCTAGGAACCACTGGACCTGCTTGAGTGAGGTCGGCCACCACCTCAACCTTTACGAGGTCTGTTTGGATGAGGTAGAGATAATGTGACCCAGGAAGGAAACTTGGGATACGTGGAACTCACACTTCTCTATCTTGACATATAGTTGGCTCTGCAGGAAGCATCTCAGGACTTAGCGGTCGTGCAGTATGCGTTCTGGAAGGGTTTTGAGAAGATCAGGATGTCGTTAAGGTAAACAAATACTAACCGATCAACATATCCCGAAGAGTGTCATTGACCAATGCTTGAAATACTGCCGGCGAGTGCTATTCAGGTAGGATTCAATTTTGGAAGTTTAATGTATTTATTTTCGTATTTATAATAGTTTGTGCTTTCATTGTTATTAAGTTCCAACTGTAATGCTGTGTTTGCCATAATAAAATTGCCTGCTTGTATTTTCCCTATAAACAATGGCTTGACTTAGTTTTGATATTACTCTAATAAAGTTTAGAAACTTTCATGAAGGTTTGGAGTGGCTATTATTAAGCTTTAACTATTTAACTATTGCAGGCCTATGATATGAAGGCAGTGCACACTGGTGTTCCAACTGACTACGACATTTAAACTTGAACATTTTAAGCCTACCAGAGCCTACAATATACTGCTACACTTTATACAAATATTCTGATTGAAAATTGACGAATTAGCCTCCTTCTGTACAGCTTTATCTCTGCATATATCTCTCTATCTCTCTGGGGCTAGGCCTAAGCTTCTCTTCCTTTTTAATATTAATACATAAACAGTGTCACTGATTGTACAGAACATTAGGAACACCTGCTCTTTCCATGACATACAGTGGTTGCTCAACTAAAAGTTTGTGAATATGCTGCAGGACTTAGAGGTAATTTGTGGTTTAGTACGATACCCTTCGTCACTACTTCATTGCTCCAGACCAGAGCAAGGGGGAGTTAAAGCACTGATTATGCTTTTGGGTCCCAAGGTGCTACTGTGTCTCTAACTGACAATGAATGGGTGACATAAACCAGCAGACGTTTTCGTGAGAAGATCGATTTTCAGCATGTCTCATGATTCGATAAACACAGCTTCAGCTTGGCATAGGCAGATGTGGTGGATACAAAAAAACATCTCTATCTTAAAATTATGGATTTTGATGTGGATTTTTTAAATTATGTAATTTACAATAAACTCTTAAGGATTTACTTGTATTTGTCATTTGGTACATTGGAATATAACTGTAAAAGTTATTTATGTGCACCATGTCATCATGCAGAGCCTTTTATCCGCAAAAAGTCTGTTTGATGGAAACTACTCTGGTGGGAAAATGCGCATATTGGTGTTTTTGTGTTTTTTTATATAATTTTACCCCTTTTTCTCCCCAATTTCATGGTATCCAATTGTTGTAGTAGCTACTATCTTGTCTCATCGCTACAACTCCCGTACGGGCTCGGGAGAGACGAAGGTTGAAAGTCATGCGTCCTCCGATACACAACCCAACCAAGCCGCACTGCTTCTTAACACAGTGCGCATCCAACCCGGAAGCCAGCCGCACCAATGCGCCGGAGGAAACACGGTGCACCTGGCCACCTTGGCTAGCGCACACTGCGCCCAGCCCGCCACAGGAGTCGCTGGTGCTCGATGAGAGAAGGACACCCCTACCGACCAAGCCATCCCTAACCTAGGCGACGCTAGGCCGCGACCGGTCGTAACCGGTCGCGGCCGGTTACGACAGAGACTGGGCGCAAACCCAGGGACTCTGATGGCACAGCTGGCGCTGCAGTACAGCGCCCTTAACCACTGCGCCACCCGGGAGGCCCCTTGCGCATATTGTTTTACGTAGATTTTTGAATATTCGGGTGAAAATCTGTCTGAATACTTTCCAAATGCCCTCTATAATATATTATTATTATAATAGATATGTGCAAGCATATTTTTTCAATGTAATGGCCACAAACATTACAGATCCTGCTCCAAAGGGCAGGTCAGATAAAGGCTCTCAGAGTAGATTCCTTTGTTTAAACAATACCTGACCAAAAGTATGTGCTCGTCAAATATATCATTCCAAAATCAATGACACTAATATGGAGTTGGTCCTCCCTCTGCTGCCATAACAGCCTGCACCCTTCACATTGCTGCGAGGACTTGTTTCCATTCAGCCACAAGAGCATTAGTGAGGTTGGGCACTGATGTTGGCCGATTAGGCCTGGCTCGCAGTCGGCGTTCCAATTCATCACAAAGGTGTTTGATGGGGTTGAGGTCAGGGCTCTGTACAAGCCAGTCAAGTTCTTCCGCACTGATCTTGACAAAACACTTCTGTATGGACCTCGCTTTGTGCACGGGGGCATTGTCATGCTGAAACAGGAAAGGGCCTTCCCCAAACTGTTGCAAAAAATTTGGAAGCACATAATCGTCTAGAATGTCATTGTGTACTGCAGCATGAAGATTTCCCTTCACAGGAACTAAGGGGCCTAGACCAATCAATTAAAAAATAGCCCCATACATCCTCCACTGGCGTTTTCCTGGTATCCGACAAACCCAGATTTGTCAGACTGCCAGATGGTGACGCACAGCTTCCAGAAAACAGTCACTTTCAATTTCGTGACTGGTTGAGGTAATACAGCTAGTTGAGGTAATTCTGATCATAAATGATGCATATAAACTCAGCAAAAAAGAAATGTCTTTATCAGGACCCTGTCTTTCAAAGATAATTGAAGACAAAAAATACAAATAACTTCACAGATCTTCATTGTAAATGGTCCCATTTCCCATGCTTGTTCAATTAACTATAAACAATTACTGAACATGCACCTATGGAACGGTCGTTAAGACACTAACAGCTTGCACACACTATATTTAGACTTTTTTATTGTGTTATTGACTGTAAGTTTGTTTATTCCATGTGTAACTCTGTGTTGTTGTTTGTGTCAAGCTGCTTTGCTTTATCTTGGCCAGGTCGCAGTTCGAAATGAGAACTTGTTCTCAACTCGCCTACCTGGTAGAATAAAGGTGAAAAAAAATCTGGCTGTAACACAACAACATGTGGAGTAAGTCAAGAGGTAGGAATACTCTCTGAAGGAGAATAAAACATCCAACCTTTGTTGAAGGGACTATCATATCATGTGTGTTCTTGCAAAGATCTGATAAATAGTTATTTTGGAACTCAGAACCAGGGCTCAAATTGTAGGGGGATGTGAGGGGATCAGTGGTGATTATAGCATGTAAATCTTGGTGGGGCAAACTCAACATTTATTTTAGATGCAAAGCAGCAAAGCCACTACACAACAAAAAGAATACATGAATAACCCTCCAATGGTGACAAATGGTGCCTATATAAAACTGTCCTCGCATCAGAGCTGTTCTTTCAGCACCATGGAGTGAATCCTTTCCACTGCTACACCTGGCTTTCAGTAGAGCCTTGTCTGGCAGCGAAACAGTTCATTCAACCTCATTTACTGCCTTTAAAAACCATAGCTGATATGGCTGACTTGCTTTCACAAATGTGATTACTACTGAATCATTGTGGATTTTTGTAAGTCAATAAGACCCGCATGTCATGCCTACTCCTTCAACAATAACGAATGTCAAAATCAGTTTTGACTTTTGAACCATACACAAACATTATTACATTTATGTTCAGTACATTCATCATTTTTCATTCTTATATCATCTAAACAAATATGGGAAGATGAATGGGAAGAGACTTTCACTGGCAAACATGGTTACAGACCAAACAATATTATATAGTATCTCCTCCTTATCAAGAAAAGCACAAGCTATGTATAATACACAAAGTAAGAAAAACATGAAATCATTCCAACATTGACTAAAATGATGCTAATGAGAGACTTAAATATAAGCAATTATAAGCAATAAGCCTATAACAATTGAGATGCAAAAACTATGGCGTAAGGGAACGATGAGCGGATAAGAGGCAATCTGTCATTTTGATTAAGACATTAATGAGCAAGCTAAGATGGTAGTAGTAAATATAACTATTTGTTCAGCACTTTTGAAATGTACAGCAACATAAACCAGAACATGGGTCATTATTGCAAGTTCTGAGGGGGAAAGGGACCAAATTATTAGGATGAGTCAGATGGGCTACTAACAGCTTACACTTAGTGTTACTTTCTAAGCTACAGTAAAACATATCTCCCTGATATATTACATAATTTATGCAGCATCATATAATACATTTTTGAACCCACCTGCTGTGCTGTGCTTACTTGAACAGGAAAGTGGCATGGCGGTCCTTCTTCTGGGCAAATTTTGTCATTAAACTATCATCAAAGTCTGTCATCCTCTGGATTCATGGTGCTTTCAAGACAACTGGGAACTCAGGAAATACAATTATGTTGAATCATGACATCAATGATCATCAAGTCGGAGCTCTCAAAAGAGGGCCAAGTTAACGACTTGGAATTCAGAGTTGAATGACATTTCAAAACGTATTTTCCCAGTCGTAGCTTGCTTTTTCAGAGTTCCCAGTTGTCTTGAACTTACTGAAGTCTGAGATTTCCCAGTTCTGAGTTTCCAGTTGTTTTTATGGTGGCAGAAGTCATGCTGGATTTGCCTTTCAGACAGAGGTTTTAAATTCTTAATCCCAGACTTGGACCACACACCCTCTCCACTGAATAGCAGGAAGGGGGAGAAAAATAGTGATTGCAGATAGCCACTGATTCCTTCCAAACCCATCAATGTTGAATTTGCGATTTACGACTTGTGTAATGTCCAATGACCGATGAGCACTAATACGTTTTATCTATAATTTCTCTTCATATGACAAGGATTGAAAAGAACTTGCCAGTAGAATGTCGACGTGATTCATGATGTTGACTGCTTGTCTAGCTTGCTAGCTATGATTTTGAAAATATAATGTTGACATGATCAGACCAATGAAAGCTACGGTAGATATAATATGATCTGACATAATTCTTCTGTGGCCAATGACCTTGAGCCTTCTTGTATGGGCACATCTAATGTACATCTATGGCAGCACCCAAGTGGGCTACCTAGCTCTACATCATCGACTGCATCCTTATGTAATACATGTATCACTAGCCACTTTAACTATGCCACTTTGTTTACTTTGTCTACACACTCATCTCATATGTATATACTGTACTCGATACCATCTACTGTATGCTGCTCTGTACCATCACTCATTCATATATCCTTATGTGCATATTCCTTATCCCCTTACACTGTGTATAAGACAGTAGTTTTGGAATTGTTAGTTAGATTACTTGTTGGTTATCACTGCATTGTCGGAACTAGAAGCACAAGCATTTCGCTACACTCGCATTAACATCTGCTAACCATGTGTATGTGACAAATAAATTTGATTTGATTTAGATTATATGGTGATGTCGTGTCCCCATGAGTGACAGCCAATCATGGTGCAACTATAGAAGATTACCAAGATAACCTATACTCTGTACTTTACGCGGGCTGCTCCTCCACTACAGAAAGCACTGAGCTTGACTGAAACACCTGCATTTTGGAGCTGCCTTACTCAAGAAATTAAGAAAGAGACCATGTTTTTATGCAGCTTTACTCACTCAATGTGTTTATACATTGTTTGCAAACTAAGGTGACACGAATGCCAAAATAACATGCAAAATAGGCACCAAAAAAACAAAGTCTGGAGCTCTCTAACTACTTTTACTTAGGCGGTTGGACCTAAATAGGCATTGTTTCATCAAGTGTGATTCATTCAGCTCCCATTCATTCAGCTCCCAAAAGATAAAGATGGATCATTTAACATATCAATAAACAAGACAGCATGCAAGCCTTTTATTGGCCTGGGGTAATGACCCATCATTCAAGACACAGCTGTGACAAACAATGACAATTAACTCAATCTAATGCATTTGATTTACAGATCAGGGTCATTTTTACTGGACACATCTTTATTACCAATTTATGAGATTAGATTATAGCGAAGAGGAGAAAGACATTGGTACAAGCACCTAAGAACATGAGTATGATGTCAGTGTTTACGCTGCAGAATACAGTTCCTTCAGAGTATTCATATCCCTTTACTTTTTCAACAACAACAAAATAGTTACAGCCTGAAATTAAAATGTGGCATAGAAATTAACTGTATGTCCTGAATACAAAGCATTATGTTTGGGACAAATGCAACACAACACATCACTGAGTATCATTCTTCATATTTTCAAGCATGGTGGTGGCTGCATCTGTCACATTAGCATAAAGGGTCGGGAGACAGGCGCAGGAATGCGTAATAGTTTTTTTTTTATTACACAGGGTTGAAACCCAAACAAAAGAGCGAGGAGTACCTTGAATAAATAACACCAACGTACAATGATTAACACATGGGACAAGATCCACAGTGGCAAAGCCAAAACACACAGTACAAGTAATCACACAAACCAACAGACATTGTAACAATAACCGACAGGACACTGGTAAACCAAGGGCACACTTACACAATTACTGATCACTGGGAAGAGGGGCCGTTGTGCGTAATGAAAGTTCTGGAGGGATCCGTGACAGCATCATGTTATGGGTAGGCTTGTCATCAGCAAAGACTAAGAAGTTTTGTAAGATAAAAATAAACGGAATCTGGCTAAGCACTGGCAAAATCCTAGAGAAAAACGTGGTTTGGTCTGCTTTCCAAAAGACACTGGGAGACACATTCACCTTTCAGAAGGACAATAACCTAAAACACATGGCCAAATACACTGGAGTTGCTTACCAAGACAACATTGCATGTTCCTGAGTGGCCTAGTTACAGTTTTGACTTTTTTTAAAAATTGGCTTGAAAATCTAAGGCAAGACCTGAAAATTGCTGTGTAGAAATGATCAGCAAACTACATGACTGAGCTTGAAGATTCAAAATAAAACAGTGTGCAAATATTGTATTATCCAGGTGTGCAAAGCTCAGAGACTTACCCAGAAAGACTCACTGCTATAATTGCTGCCAAAGGTGAATCTAAAATGTATAATAATTGTATGTATTTACTTATGTAAAGTAGATATTTCTGTCTTTGATTTTCAAAACATTTGAAAAACAATTGTAAAAAAACATGTTTTTTTATTATTCAATATTGAAGTCAAAATGTAGAATAAGTCAAGGGGTATGAATACTTCCTGAAGGCACTGCAAATGTTTCTCACAAAACTATATCTTTAAAATATACATTTTTTCCACCTGTTGAGGTAGAAAGCATTGTCTCAGCTGCCTGTTGAAAGGGTTTTCTTCTGGTGAAAGAGAGGCGGACCAAAATACAGCATGGTGGTTATTCATGTTTTTAATAAAGACGACTATACATGAACGGACTATACAAAACAAGAAAAGTGAAAACCTAAACAGTCCTATCTGGTGCAAACACAGAGACAGGAACAATCACCCACAAAACCCATCACAAAACAGGCTACCTAAATATGGTTCCCGATCAGAGACAATGACTAACACCTGCCTCTGATTGAGTACCATATCAGGCCAAACATAGAAATAGAAAAACCAGACACAAAACATAGAATGCCCACCCAGCTCACGTCCTGACCAACACTAAAACAAGGAAAACACATACGAACGATGGACAGAACGTGACAGAATCCCCCCCCACCAAGGTGCGGACTCCGAACGCACAACCTAAACCTATAGGGGAGGGTCTGGGTGGGCATCTGTCCGCGGTTGCGGCTCTGGCGCTGGACGTGGACCCCACTCCATAATTGTCTTAGTCCACCTCCTTAGTGTCCCTTGAGTGGCGACCCTCGCCGCTAACCTTGGCCTAGGAAACCTAACAACGGGCCCCACTGGAATGAGATAGCTCGGGACAGAGGGGAAGCTCGGGACAGAGGGGAAGCTCGGGACAGAGGGGAAGCTCGGGACAGAGGGGAAGCTCGGGAGTGAGAGGAAGCTCAGGTAGGTTGATGGATCTACCAGATCCTGGCTGGCTGGTGGTTCCGGCAGATCCTAGCTGACTGGCAGATCCTGGCGGATCCTGGCTGACTAGTGGATCTGGCAGATCCTGGCAGACTGGCACTTCTGGCGGATCCTGGCTGACTGGTGGATCCTGGCAGACTGGCGGATCCTGGATGAATGGCGGATCTAACAGATCCTGACAGACTGGCACTTCTGGTGGATCCTGGCTGACTAGCGGATCTGGCAGATCCTGGCGGATCCTGGCTGACTGGTGGATCCTGGCAGACTGGCGGATCTGGCGGATCCTGGCCGACTGGCGGATCTGGCGGATCCTGGCCGACCCTGGCCGACTGGCGGATCTGGCAGATCCTGGCCGACTGGCGGATCTGGCAGATCCTGGCTGACTGGTAGTTCTGGCAGATCCTGGCAGACTGGCGGATCCTGGCAGACTGGCGGATCCTGGCAGACTGGCGGATCTGGCAGATCCTGGCAGACTGGCACTTCTGGCGGATCCTGGCTGACTGGTGGATCCTGGCAGATCCTGGCTGACTGGTAGTTCTGGCAGATCCTGGCAGACTGGCGGATCCTGGCAGACTGGCGGATCCTGGCAGACTGGCGGATCCTGGCAGACTAGCGGATCCTGGCAGATCCTGGCAGACTGGCACTTCTGGCGGATCCTGGCTGACTGGTGGATCCTGGCAGACTGGCGGATCTGGCAGATCCTGGCAGACTGGCACTTCTGGCGGATCCTGGCTGACTGGTGGATCCTGGCAGATCCTGGCTGACTGGTAGTTCTGGCAGATCCTGGCAGACTGGCGGATCCTGGCAGACTGGCGGATCCTGGCAGACTGGCACTTCTGGTGGATCCTGGCTGACTGGTGGATCCTGGCAGACTGGCGGATCCTGGCAGACTGGCGGATCTGGCAGATCCTGGCAGACTGGCACTTCTGGCGGATCCTGGCTGACTGGTGGATCCTGGCAGACTGGCGGATCCTGGCTGAATGGCGGATCTAACAGATCCTGACAGACTGGCACTTCTGGTGGATCCTGGCTGACTAGCGGATCTGGCAGATCCTGGCAGACTGGCGGATCTGGCTGATCCTGGCCGACTGGCGGATCCTGGCCGACTGGCGGATCCTGGCCGACTGGCGGATCCTGGCCGACTGGCGGATCCTGGCCGACTGGCGGATCTGGCAGATCCTGGCCGACTGGCGGATCTGGCAGATCCTGGCTGACTGGTAGTTCTGGCAGATCCTGGCAGACTGGCGGATCCTGGCAGACTGGCGGATCCTGGCAGACTGGCGGATCCTGGCAGACTGGCGGATCCTGGCAGACCCTGGCACACTGGCGGATCCTGGCTGAATGGCGGATCTAACTGATCCTGGCAGACTGGCGGATCCTGGCAGATCCTGGCCGACTGGCAGATCCTGGCCGACTGGCAGATCTGGCAGATCCTGGCAGACTGGCGGATCCTGGCAGATTTTTGGGGGTGCCTCTCGGGCTTCCAGCCGCTCTGCCGTGCTAGCTCCTCATAATGCCATCTCTCTGCTTTCGCTGGCTCCAGCTCGGCTTTGGGGCGGCAATATTCCCCTGGCTCTGCCCAGGGTCCTTTTTCCATCAAGGATCTCCTCCCAAGTCCATTTATCCAAATAGTGCAGCCTCTCCCACTGCTGCTGCCTCTGTTGCTTCTCCTGCTGCTGCCTTTGCTGCTGCTGTTGCTCCTGCTGCACCTGTCGCTTCTACTGCTGCTGCTGTTGCTGCTGCCTCTGTTTACCACGCCGCTTGGTCCTTGGTTGGTGGGTGATTCTGTAAGGGTTTTCTTCTGGTGAAAGAGAGGCGAACCAAAATGCAGCGTGGTGGTTATTCATGTTTTTAATAAAGACGACTATACATGAACAGACTATACAAAACAAGAAAAGTGAAAACCTAAACAGTCCTATCTGGTGCAAACACAGAGACAGGAAAAATCACCCACAAAACCCAACACAAAACAGGCTACCTAAATATGGTTCCCAATCAGAGACAATGACGAACAACTGCCTCTGATTGAGAACCATATCAGGCCAAACATAGAAATAGACAAACCAGACACACAACATAGAATGCCCACCCAGCTCACGTCCTGACCAACACTAAAACAAGGAAAACACATACGAACGATGGACAGAACGTGACACCTGTATAGTTATGGGGTCAGTTTCACCAGTGGCGTGAGATGAACCCCCGCAAGTCCCCCAGATAAAGAATGGACATTTCATAAAAAATGTAGTTATAGGAAATTAGCTTTAAAACTGAACATTTTTCTCTCAGCCTCATGACAAAATATGTAGAATAGCAGGAAATTAGCTTTCAAGTTTTGGTAACACTTTATTTATTCTGTAGATGTTCTACAGACTAACATTTCAACAAACTATCTACTAACTCTAGCCTTAATCCTAACCCTAACCTTAACCTAAATTTAACCCTAACCTTAATCCTTCTCCTAACTTTTATTATAAACATAATCCTAACCATAGCAAGCAGTTGCTTATCAATAGATAGTGTGGCCATCTGTATAGCATCTACAGATGAAAAATCCAGACTATCCAAATAAAGTGTGACCCAAGTTTTTAAAGTCGTATGGGATACACATGGTATACACCGTCCAACGAAATGCTTACTTGCAGGTTCCTTCTTGCAAGTAAGAAATTATAAAATATAAGAATAGGAACAAACTATATGGCTCAGTAGAATATAATAACATGTTTAGCAGTGTAATACAGGAAGGCACAATTTATAGTGTTTAAATTGTGCAGTATTTAGCCATCATAATAAGAATCTGGTTGCAGCCGTTGTGTGTGTGGATGTGTGTATGTCTGTTTGGGTGTGTGCGTGCGTGCATGTGTGCTAAGGTGCGGAGAATCAGATCAGGTGGTCCGTCCAGTTCAATTGTTCAACAGTCTGATGGCTTGGACTGTAGATAGAAACTGTGTCTGAGCCTGTTGGTACCAGACCTAATGCTGTAATACCATCTGCAGTAAGGAAGTGTACAGCTCGTGGTTGGGATGTGTGGGGTCCTTGATGATGCTGCGGGCCTTTCTCAGGCGCCGTTTCAAGTAGATGTATCAGATAGGTGGGAGCACGGTCCCAGTGATGAACTGGGCTGCATTTACTATCCTCTGGAGGGCCTTGTGGTCGTGAACGGAGCAATTCTCGTACCAGGCCGTGATGTAACTGGTCAGGATGCTCTCGATTATGCAGTGGAAGTATTTGGAGAGGACCCAGGGTGGCATGCAGATTTGTTTTAGCTGCTTTAGGAAGTAGAGATGCTGTTGTGCCCTATTGACAAGAGTGGTGGTGTTATTGATCCATGTCAAGTCCTCTGTGATTTGGATGCCGAGGAACTGCTGACTCTACTGCAGTCCTGTTGATGTGCTTTAAAGCCCCCATGCAGTCTTTGTAATTTTATTTTAAAATTATCACTGTCTGTCTAATAAATCACTGTTTTTAAAATGAAAATACTTAAAATATATATTTTATCATTTATTTTCCTGAGCCTCCTTGAAATGCTCAATCTGATCGTGTGGGTGTTAGGAAGCAAAACACACTAAGTTGCCATCTAATACTGGGTTGGACTCCCCTTTGCCTCCAGACCAGCCTGATTTCTTCGGGGATTGGATTCTACAAGGTGTTGGAAATGGTCTGGAGCCCACCCCCTTACCCGGATGAACAGTCATTGGCCTATTATAATCCGATCACATTGTGACGTCATAAAGTGGTCCAAAAATTCCACCCCACCTGAACAGGCTGAAACGGCTCTTACACAGAAAGGGCATTATCATAATTTTCACAATTTTAGAGCTCATAGCTTGGAAATATGAAATAATCTTCTATATTTTCTTTCAGCCTCCTGACAAAATGTGTAGAATAGCATGGGATTAGCTAGTAAAATGCACATATTTCTCACCAATGGTGTCACCAATGGTGATTAAAACAGCTTCAGAGTGAAATGGCTGAGATGAGAGAAAAGTGTTTGCAGTAAGGACCAAAGGTATTGACAAAGGAATAATTTTTGGGGATTAAATACAAAGCATTAGGATTGGGGCAAATCTAACATGACTTTACTCAACAATGAGTATCACCCTAAAAACATCCAAGGCAGAGGGAATAGAGATAAGAGCTTGAGTGTTTCTAGAAGGTGAAGAAGTTGTTTAAAAGTCTCAGTGAACAATCATCTATCCTCCCCACATCTGTGCCGCTGACCCGCAGTGTTAGCGTTTCCACCTGTTTGTATTCTAGGCTATAGTAGACCATCTCAAGTCATCCGAGTGGGCTTCCTGCCCTCCTCTGAGAAGGGAATAAGAAGCTCATTAGATGCGGCGCGACTGGGGGGTGGGGCTCTTTTTCTTCTCTTGGTTCCCCTGTGTAAGCTAAACAAAATAAGTGGGATAAGGATAGAGGGGGAGGGAAAAAAAGTATGGAGCCGAGTCAAATGTCTAGCAGGTATTCCATTTTTGGGAAAATGTTTATTTTTATATGAGTGTCTCTGTTACTTATGCACTGCTACCTGATGTTTCAGCCGGCACTGATATCGGAATTCGCCATGACAGGTGGCACATTAGCAAACACACTGTCAGAGGACCACAGAGGTACCACAACGCACCAAAGCCATTGAAAGTTGTTTACCACTCTTTATTAATACCGCAGACAGGATGAGCGAAGAAAGTGCACCTCCTAATGATATCCTCGCTTACACTTATTCAAGGCTGCTGTTGCCATGGACACCTAACTGGGGCATTGAGGGGTCAGGTCCACTAGTGGAGAATTGTCTTGGAGACTGGCGATTCTCTTTTTTTTATTCGAAGAAGGCAAATTAATTTATGCACATTGTAGATGGGTTGTTCGTTAGGGCACGCTGTGCTTAAACATTAGAGCCTTGTGTGATTGATCATGATAAATTGGTAATGATACACCAAACGTATGTTAATAGTGATATATGTTTCAGAGGAATAGAAAAGCTTGAGGAAAATACGTACAGATTAATGAAGAGCAGTGTTACCATGCACCTGCAACAAAGATAACTCATATGTGCTAGTGCCTTTTGAATTTAGAGGAATAAAAGAGAAAAAGTATAATCTCAGATTGACATTCTACAAAATTGATGGAATTCATAAAAAAATATGAAAATATTTTTTTATGATTTGTTCAGTCACGAAAATAATGTGAAGAAATATCCTAATTGATAGCCGGGTCCCAGATCTGTTTGTGCTGTGTACACCCAACAATGTCAAACAATGACCACAGGAGTTGTCAAGAAAGCATACACAGATCTGGGACCAGGTCACCCATTTGGTGGTAGCAAATCAGATCAACAGTTTAACAGCACACTATTCTCATGTTTGGGGTTTTAAATATACA
Organism: Oncorhynchus gorbuscha; assembly: GCF_021184085.1. NCBI lineage: Eukaryota > Metazoa > Chordata > Actinopteri > Salmoniformes > Salmonidae > Oncorhynchus > Oncorhynchus gorbuscha. Next base: position 51,416,857 of record NC_060181.1, on the reverse strand, counting down.
GTGCCTTGCAAAAGTATTCAGCCCCTTGGCGTTTTTCCCATTTTGTTGCATTACAACCTGTAATTTAAATTCATTTTTATTTGGATTTCATGTAATGGACATACACAAAATGGATCAAATTGGTGAAGTGAAATGTAAAAAAATAAAATAAAAAAATGGAAAAGTGGTGCGTTCACCCCCTTTGCTATGAAGCCCCTAAATAAGATCTGGTGCAACCAATTACCGTCAGAAGTCACATAATTAGTTAAATAAAGTCCACCTGTGTGCAATCTAAGTGTCACATGATCTCAGTATATATAAAACTGTTCTGAAAGGCCCTAAGTCTGCAACACCACTAAGCAAGGAGCACCACTAAACAAGTGTCAATATGAATACCAATGAGCTCTCCAAACAGGTCACGGAGAAAGTTGTGGAGAAGTACAGATCAGGGTTGGGTTCTAAGAAAATATCAGAAACTTTGAACATCCCACGGCGCACCATTAAATCCGTTATAAACAAAATTGAACGAATATGGTACCACAACAAACCTGCCAAGAGAGGGCCACCCACCAAAACTCATGGACAAGGCAAGGAGGGAATTAAATTAGAGAGGCAACAAAGAGACCAAAGATATCTCTGAAGGAGCTGCAAAGCTCCATAGCTGTCACGGTCGTCATAAAGAGGAGACTAAGGCGCAGCGTGGTAAGCGAACTTAACTCTTTAATTAAAGAGAGCATACTGAACATCAAAACAAACCATGAAGCAATATTGCTAGTGCAGAACAGGCAACTAAACAGTTTGTGGGTTGTTATTCCATCCAAGGAATATGGCTACCTAAATATGGTCCCCAATCAGAGACAACTATAAACAGCTAACTCTGCTTGAGAACCAATCTAGGCAACCATACACATATAAACACCTAGACCAGAAACCCCATAAACATACAAAAAAAACTAGACAATCCAAACTACACAAACCACCCTTGTCGAACCCTGACCAAACCAAATAATAAAGAAAACAAAGAAAGCTAAGGTCAGGGCGTGACAATAGCGGAGATTGGAGCATCTGTCCATAGGACTACGTTAAGCTGTAGACTCAACAGAGCTGGGCTTTAGGGAAGAGTTGCCAGAAAAAAAAGCCATTGCTTAAAGAAAAAAATAAGCAAACACATTTGGTGGCAGCATCATGCTGTGGGAATGTTTTTCATCGGCAGGGACTGAGAGACAGGTCAGAATTGAAGGAATGATGGATGGCGCTAAATACAGGGAAGTTCTTTAGGGAAACCTGTTTCAGTCTTCCAGAGAGAGACTGGGATGGCGGTTCACCTTCCAGCAGGACAATGACCCTATGCAAACTGCTAAAGCAACACTTGAGTGGTTTAAGTATTATCCAAGATGGCGTAGCAGTCCGGCATCTTTTGTCTTCGTCTTGTCATGTCCCGTGTATATATCTTTATATATATTTTTTCTTCACATATATTAAAAAAAATATTTTTCTTAACCCCAACTTCAACATACTCTCCTGCAACCCGCCTCACCCAATGTGGTATGGATCTGCTATTTTCTTTACTTAAGAACCTTAAGAACCGAAACCCCCAACAGAGGCTTTCCAGCTAACTAGCTAGTAGTCAGCTAGCCACTGCTGGCGGGCATCAGCTAACCTTTAGCTAGGACAACTCCTGCCAGTCTGTACAGCGTGTTTGAGCACAGAGCTAATCGGACTCCTTTTTCTCCATATCTCCGGAATCCTACCACAAGCTCTTAACCCCTTCACCTGGATCATTACAACTAGCTAGCTGCAATCCGATTTGCTTCTCTTGGCTAACATATCTGTCCCAAAGCAAACACCAATTAGCCTGGAGCTAGCCTATGCTAGGCCCATCTCTCGGCTAGCTGAAGAGGTCCATCAGCCACACCTTGGGCAACAATATCTATTTTGCCAATTGGCCTGGACCCCTATTCTTGCTGATAAGGAGCCCCGCCGATCCATTACGACTGGACTACCGACGTAATCTTCCCGAAAGGTTTTTTCAACAGGCTCCTTCATCGCGACGTTCCCTGATTGCCCATCTGCTAGCCACGGCCTGCTAGCTGTCTAGAGCATACTGGATTGTTAGCTGAAGTGTTCCATCAGCCAATGTCTTGGGCTAAAATACCTATTTTGCCAATTTCCCTGGACCCTTTAACTACACGGACCCCTGCTGATCCATCACGACTGGTCTGCCGACGTAACCGCACAAGAGGGCTACAACAACAGACTTCTTCCGTTGCGACGGCTCTCTAAGGCCCTTCTGCTAGCCTGGTATCCCCAGCCCGCTAGCTTTCTGAATCGCTGTGTCTCCAGCCCATCCAGCTACTCATTGGACCCTATGATTACTCGGCTACGCATGCCTCTCCCTAATGTCAATATGCCTTGTCCATTGCTGTATGGTTAGTGATTTATTGTCTTATTTCACTGTGGAGACTCCAGCCCTGCTCAATATGTCCCACCTCCCACACCTCACCTGGTTTAATTGATGTCTCGAGACAATACCTCTCTCGTCGTCACTCAATGCCTAGGTTTACCTCATTTGTATTCACATCCTACCATACCCTTGTCTCTACATTAGGCATTGAATCTATTCTACAGCGCCCAGAAACCTGCTCCTTTTACTCTCCGTTCCGAACGTACTAGACGACCAGTTCTTTTTTAACCCTTAGCCGTACCCTTGTCCTACTCCTCCTCTGCTCCTCTGGTGATGTAGAGGTTAATCCTGGCCCTGCTGTGCCTTGCTCCACTCCCATTCCCCAGCCCTCTCATTTGTTGACTTCTGTAACCATAAAAGCCTTGGTTTCATGCATGTTAACATTAGAAGCCTCCTGCCTAAGTTTGCCAACCCGGATGTCCTAGCTGTGTCTGCCAACCCTGAAATTTCCATCCCTAACTATAACATTTTCCGATGAGATAGAACTGCCAAAGGGGGCGGAGTTGCAATCTACTGCAGAGATAGCCGGCAGAGTTGTCTTACTTCCAGGTCTGTGCCCAAATAATTAAAGGATCTACTTCTAAAAATCCACCTATCCAGAAACAAGTCTCTCACCATTGCCACTTGCTATAGACCACCTTCTGCCTCCAGCTGTGACCTGGACTCCATATGTGAATTGATTGCCCCAATCTATCTTCAGACCTCGTGCTGTTGGGTGACCTAAACTGGGACATGCTTAACACCCTGGCCATCCAACAAGCTAAGCTTGATGCCCTCAATCTCACACAAATTATCAATGAACCCACGAGGTACAACCCCAAATATGTAAACACAGGCACCCTCATAGATATCATCCTAACCAACCTGCCCTCCAAATACACCTCTGCTGTCTTCAACCAGGATCTCATCAATCACTGCCTCACTGCTTGCGTCCGTAATGGGTCTGTGGTCAAACGACCACCCCCTCATCACTGTCAAAAGCTCCCTAAAACACTTCAACGAGCAGGCCTTTCTAATCGACTTTCCTCACAATCCTAAATAAGCATGCCTCATTCAAAAAAAATTGAACCAGGAACATATATAGCCCGTGGTTCACTCCAAACCTGACTGCCCTTGACCAGCACAAAAACATCCCGTGGCGTTTCGCATTAGCATCAAATAGCCCCCACGACATGCTACTTTCAGGGAAGTTGGGAACCAATACACAGACAGCTAGGAAAGTAAAGGCTAGCTTTTTCAAACAGAAATTTGCATCCTGCAGCACAACTTCTGGGACACTGTAAAGTTCATGGAGAATAAGAGCACCTCCTCCCAGCTACCCACTGCACAGAGGAAAGGTAATACTGTCACCACTGAAAAATCCACAATAACAGAGAAATTATATAACCATTTCCTACAGCTGGCCATGCTTTCCACCAAGCCACCCTTACCCTGGTCAACAGCTCTGCACCCCCCACAGCAACATGTCCAAGCCTCCCCCATTTCTCCTTCACCCAAATCCAGATAGCTGGTTCACCAACTACTTCTCTGATCGAGATCAGTGTCAAATCGGAGGACCTGTTTCTATGGGGGTGCCATAGGGTTCAATTCTCGGGCCGACTCTCCTCTCTGTATAGATCAATGATGTCGCTCTTGCTGCTGGTGATTCTCTGATCCATCTCTACGCAGACAACACCATTCTGTATACTTCTGGTCCTTCTTTCGGCACTGTGTTAACTAACCTCCAGATGAGCTTCAATGCCATACAACTCTCCTTCTGTGGCCTCCAACTGCTCTGTAATGCAAGTAAAACTAAATGCATGCTCTTCAAACGATCGCTGCCCGCACCTGCCCGCCCGTCCAGCATCACTACTCTGGATGGTTCTGACTTAGGATATGTGGACAACTACAAATACCTAGGTGTCTGGTTAGACTGTAAACTCTCCTTCCAGACTCACATTAAGCATCTCCAGTCCAAAATTAAATCTAGAATCGGCTTCCTATTTCACAACAAAGCATCTTTCACTCATGCTGCCAAACATACCCTTGTAAAACTGACTATCCTCGACTTCGGCGATGACATTTACAAAATAGCCTCCAACACTCTACTCAGACTGCATCAAATTTGCTATCACAGTGCCATCTGTTTTGTCACCAAAGCCCCTTATACTACCCACCATTGCGACCTGTATGCTCTCGTTGGCTGGCCCTCATCTGTATGGAGGAGTGGGCCAAAATCCCTGCTGCAGTGTGTGCAAACCTGGTCTAGAACTACAGGAAACGTATGATCTCTGTCATTGCTGTCATTGCTCTGTCTCTGTCATATACTTTTTTCTCTATTATGTTATTGACTGTGTTTGTTTATTCCATGTGTAACTCTGTTGTTTGTGTCGCACTGCTTTCCTTTATCTTGGCCAGGTCGCAGTTGTAAATGAGAACTTGCACTCAACTAGGCCAGCTGGTTAAATAAAGGTAAAACAAAAAAATAAGGGAAAACATTTAAATGTCTTGGAATGGCCTAGTCAAAGCCCAGACCTCAATCCAATTGATAATCTGTGGTGTGATTGCTGTACACCAGTGGAATCCATACAACTTGAAGCAGCTGGAGCAGTTTTGCCTTGAAGAATGGGAAAAAAATCCCAGTGGCTAGATGTGCCAAGCTTATAGAGACATACCCCAAAAGACTTGCAGCTGTAATTGCTGCAAAAGGTGGCTCTACAAAGTATTGGCTTTGGGTGGGGTGAATAGTTATGCATGGTCAAAATCTGTTTTTTTTGTCTTATTTCTTGTTTGTTACACAATAAAAAATATTTGGCATCTTCAAAGTGGTAGGTATGTTGTGTAAATCAAATGATACAAACCCCCCCAAAATAAATTTTAATTCCAGGTGGTAGGGCAAGAAAATAGTAAAAATGCCAAGAGAGGTGAATATTTTCACAAGCCACTGTATGTCACTTGACTTGCACTTTTATCCAAAGTGATACGTTACAGTAAGTGGACATGTATTTAGAATGTGATCTCTGCTGGACCTCGGAATTGCTTGTGCCATGCATTGCTACATATTAAGCCACACAGGATCACATCTAAGATTTTTCCTCCCGAGTTAAGCATGTTCACGGGAATGTAAAAGACCCTTTTTTGAAAATCTTAACTTGACCCAGTTTCTCACAGCAGGAGAATAATCCTGCAGTAAACAGGAAATGTGAATTATAATGTGGAAAAATAATTAATGGACATTTTTTAATGGGTTGAAACATTATGCGTTAGGGCAAACCATTTTTTCTCATTTGAAAGTGAAAATTGAAACCTTGAACACACTACAAGCTTGCATTTTCTGCTGTGCAGGAAGATTATTGCAACTAGATGATCAAATTAACATACGGCATCTGTAATCAATCTTTCCCATTTCCAGCTCCTTTATTCATGCACCTCGGTTAGAAAGTGAGATAGCTAGCAACAGTGGGGGAAAGTGGGTAAGTTGAGCCAAAGTGGTATGTTGAGCCTCCCTTGTTTTTAGGAAACCGTACACAAAATGAATAATTTGATCAAATATTTAGAAAGAGGTCATCATTTCATGGAGTCTGAGAAGTAATAAACCACATGGAAAAAGTGGTAAACAAATGACTTTTTTTGTGCAAGCCATGTTTTCAAAACTGTAATGTTTATATGTATTCTGATTATTTCCAGGTATAAACAACATCCTGAAATATATGTAGATATCTTTGTTTGAAAAAGTACAATATTTCCCTTTACAGAGTGATGCTGAATGTAAAAAATTGCTCAACTTAAACCCACTCTCCCCTATGCCGTTTCCTCTTCACCATATCCCTGGAAGCGCTCAGATTAGGGTCACATATTACAGAGGAGGCTGTATTCTTTACTGTTGCCTTGCTGGAGGTGAGGAAACAGACAGTTTTCTTAATTAGCCTTGGGGGTTTGTCACATCCTTTCTGCTCACCGGTAAGTGGCTTCCATTTTAATAAGAGGCTCAGAAGTCAGTAACAGACAGGAAAAAGTGCACCTTAAATAATGCATAGCAATGCCCGTCAGCTGTGTGCCGAGGCCTTAACAAGGCCTGACGGGTGAGTGCTGTTACTGAACGCATCTGGGCATAACTAGAGAACCAACGAGTGGGAAAGGAGAGAGACAGCGGGCAGGCCAGACGTCTCAAGTAAGTTTGTGGTGAAATAATGGGAAATGCATACAGTAAGCCATATCACACACAAACACATCCAATATAATATAACTTAACATGGCAGTTCAGTGTGGAAAAAGCTAAGGCACTCAATGATTCCGAGAATCTTTGGTGTATTCTGCTTGCGAATCAGATGAATATTGGAAAACCACCTCCGTCCACAGTTGTGTTTACATTATTGTCCAGGGCACATTTGTGTCCGTGCGGCCATGTATCATACAGGTTATTTATTGTTGATTTTGCTGTATTGTTTATTCATTGTATTATCCTTTGCCTGCATACCAGGTTGTGTTCTAATCTATTTAATATGCTGTATATGTCTATGTGTTTTTGAATTGCTATTATAGTACCCAATACAATCATAATTGTTTGGTTTTACATTTTATTAGTGGTATGTACGGGATACACATGGTATACATCTTCCAACGAAATGCTTATTGGCAGGATCCTTGTCGACAATGCAACAAAAATAAGAAATAATATGAACAAAGTAAATGGCTACTTTTAGTATATCACAATTTATAGTCCAATATTTACATATGTTTTATCTTTATTTAACTAGGCAAGTCAGTTGCGAACAAAGTCTTGGGTGGGTTAACTGCCTTGTTCAGGGGCAGAATAACAGATTTCTATCTTGTCAGCTCAGGGTTTTGATATTGCAACCTTTTGGTTACTAGTACAATGCTCTAACCACTAGGCTACCCACCGCCCCAAGGGTGGGATGAGGGGCAGTGTATAAAGTGAGCAGTATAATATGAGTCTGGTAGCAGCAGTTGTGATGTGTGTGTGTGTGTGTGAGTTAGTACGTGTGCTTAGGTGCAGCCCACAGGCTGGGATGGGTTATAAAACTACAGGCTGTTCCTTTGTTCTGAGGAGAGAATCACTTAACATCTCTTTGAATAAACCTATTTTTCTCCCCCTGATTTGCTTTGGGGTCTGTGTTGTTTGAAGAGTAACATCAACTGCTAACATTAGTGTGTGTGTGGAGTCGGTATGAATATGTGTGTATGTTATGTATGTGTTTGAGTGTAAGTGTGTGTAGAGTTCTGTGAGTGTGCATAGAGACAGTTCAAAAATAAAACGCAAGGGTCCAACTCAGACCGTGTAGCCATTCTGTTAGCTATTTAGCAGTCTTTTGGCTTGGGGATAGAAGCTGTTCAGGAGCCTGTGTCTCAGACTTGATGCACCGGTATTGCCTACCGTGCGGAAACTGACAGAACAGTCTATGGCTTGGTTGGCTGGAGTCTTTAATGATTTTCTGGGCCTTCATTTCACACTGCCTGATATAGAGGTCCTGGATTTCAGGGAGCACCTCTGCCTCAGTGATGTACTGGGCCGTTTGCACCACCACTGCAGTGATGCAGCCAGTCAAGATGCTTTCAATGGTGCAGCTGTATACATTTTTGGGGATTTGAGAGCCCATGCCAAACATTTAACTTCCTGATGGGGAAGAGGCGCTGTCGCACCTTACTCCCTACTGTGCGAGTGGACCATTTTAAGTCCTTAGTGACATGGACACAGAGGAACGTGAAGCGATCAACCCGCTCCACTGCAACCCCATAGTCCACGATCAGCTCCTTTGTCTTATTGATGTTGAGGGAGAGGTTGTTGTCCCGGCACCCCCCTGCCAGGTCATTGACATCCTCCCTGTAGGCTGTCTCATTGTCGCTGGGGATTAGGCCTATCACTGTTGTCTTCAGTAACTTGATGATGGTGTTGGAGTCATGCATGGTCACGCAGTCATGGGTGAACAAGTAGTACAGGAGGGGACTAAGCACACACCCTTGTGGGGCCCCCGTGTTTAGGGTCAGCGTGGCAGAGGTGCTTTTGCCCTCACCATCTGGGGTCGGCCCGTCAGGAATTCCAGGGTGGTGTTCAGTCCCATGGTCCTATGCATGGTGACGAGCTTGGAGGGGACAATGGTGTTGAACGCTGAGCTGTAATCAATGAACAGCATTCTCACATACATTTTACATTACATTTAAGTCATTTAGCAGACGCTCTTATCCAGAGCGACTTACAAATTGGTGCATTCACCTTATGACATCCAGTGGAACAACCACTTTACAATAGTGCATCTAAATATTTTAAGGGGGGAGGGGGGTGAGAAGGATTACTTTATCCTATCCTAGGTATTCCTTAAAGAGGTGGGGTTTCAGGTGTCTCCGGAAGGTGGTGATTGACTCCGCTGTCCTGGCGTCGTGAGGGAGTTTGTTCCACCATTGGGGAGCCAGAGCAGCGAACAGTTTTGACTGAGCTGAGCGGGAACTGTACTTCCTCAGTGGTAGGGAGGCGAGCAGGCCAGAGGTGGATGAACGCAGTGCCCTTATTTGGGTGTAGGGCCTGATCAGAGCCTGGAGGTACTGAGGTGCCGTTCCCCTCACAGCTCCGTAGGCAAGCACCATGGTCTTGTAGCGGATGCGAGCTTCAACTGGAAGCCAGTGGAGAGAGCGGAGGAGCGGGGTGACGTGAGAGAACTTGGGAAGGTTGAACACTAGACGGGCTGCGGCGTTCTGGATGAGTTGTAGGGGTTTAATGGCACAGGCAGGGAGCCCAGCCAACAGGGAGTTGCAGTAATCCAGACGGGAGATGACAAGTGCCTGGATTAGGACCTGCGCCGCTTCCTGTGTGAGGCAGGGTCGTACTCTGCGGATGTTGTAGAGCATGAACCTACAGGAACGGGCCACCGCCTTGATGTTAGTTGAGAACGACAGTTTGTTGTCCAGGATCACACCAAGGTTCTTAGCGCTCTGGGAGGAGGACACAATGGAGTTGTCAACCGTGATGGCGAGATCATGGAACGGGCAGTCCTTCCCCGGGAGGAAGAGCAGCTCCGTCTTGCCGAAGTTCAGCTTGAGGTGGTGATCCGTCATCCACACTGATATGTCTGCCAGACATGCAGAGATGCGATTCGCCACCTGGTCATCAGAAGGGGAAAGGAGAAGATTAATTGTGTGTCGTCTGCATAGCAATGATAGGAGAGACCATGTGAGGTTATGACAGAGCCAAGTGACTTGGTGTATAGCGAGAATAGGAGAGGGCCTAGAACAGAGCCCTGGGGGACACCAGTGGTGAGAGCGCGTGGTGAGGAGACAGATTCTCGCCACGCCACCTGGTAGGAGCGACCTGTCAGGTAGGACGCAATCAAGCGTGGGCCGCGCCGGAGATGCCCAACTCGGAGAGGGTGGAGAGGAGGATCTGATGGTTCACAGTATCGAAGGCAGCCGATAGGTCTAGAAGGATGAGAGCAGAGGAGAGAGAGTTAGCTTTAGCGGTGCGGAGCGCCTCCGTGATACAGAGAAGAGCAGTCTCAGTTGAATGACTAGTCTTGAAACCTGACTGATTTGGATCAAGAAGGTCATTCTGAGAGAGATAGCGGGAGAGCTGACCAAGGACGGCACGTTCAAGAGTTTTGGAGAGAAAAGAAAGAAGGGATACTGGTCTGTAGTTGTTGACATCGGAGGGATCGAGTGTAGGTTTTTTCAGAAGGGGTGCAACTCTCGCTCTCTTGAAGACGGAAGGGACGTAGCCAGCGGTCAGGGATAAGTTGATGAGCGAGGTGAGGTAAAGGAGAAGGTCTCCGGAAATGGTCTGGAGAAGAGAGGAGGGGATAGGGTCGAGCGGGCAGGTTGTTGGGCGGCCGGCCGTCACAAGACGCGAGATTTCATCTGGAGAGAGAGGGAGAAAGAGGTCAGAGCACAGGGTAGGGCAGTGTGAGCAGAACCAGCGGTGTTGTTTGACTTAGCAAACGAGGATCGGATGTCGTCGATCTTCTTTTCAAAATGGTTGACGAAGTCATCTGCAGAGAGGGAGGAGGGGGGGGAGGATTCAGGAGGGAGGAGAATGTGGCAAAGAGCTTCCTAGGGTTAGAGGCAGATGCTTGGAATTTAGAGTGGTAGAAAGTGGCTTTAGCAGCAGAGACAGAGGAGGAAAATGTAGAGAGGAGGGAGTGAAAGGATGCCAGGTCCGCAGGGAGGCGAGTTTTCCTCCATTTCCGCTCGGCCTTCCGGAGCCCTGTTCTGTGAGCTCGCATTGAGTCGTCAAGCCACGGAGCGGGAGGGGAGGACCGAGCCGGCCTGGAAGATAGGGGACATAGAGAGTCAAAGGATGCAGAAAGGGAGGAGAGGAGGGTTGAGGAGGCAGAATCAGGAGATAGGTTGGAGAAGGTTTGAGCAGAGGGAAGAGATGATAGGATGGAAGAGGAGAGAGTAGCGGGGGAGAGAGAGCGAAGGTTGGGACGGCGCGATACCATCCGAGTAGGGGCAGTGTGGGAAGTGTTGGATGAGAGCGAGAGGGAAAAGGATACAAGGTAGTGGTCGGAGACTTGGAGGGGAGTTGCAATGAGGTTAGTGGAAGAACAGCATCTAGTAAAGATGAGGTCGAGCGTATTGCCTGCCTTGTGAGTAGGGGGGAAGGTGAGAGGGTGAGGTCAAAAGAGGAGAGGAGTGGAAAGAAGGAGGCAGAGAGGAATGAGTCAAAGGTAGACGTGGGGAGGTTAAAGTCGCCCAGAACTGTGAGAGGTGAGCCGTCCTCAGGAAAGGAGCTTATCAAGGCATCAAGCTCATTGATGAACTCTCCGAGGGGACCTGGAGGGCGATAAATGATAAGGATGTTAAGCTTGAAAGGGCTGGTAACTGTGACAGCATGAAATTCAAAGGAGGCGATAGACAGATGGGTAAGGGGAGAAAGAGAGAATGACCACATGGGAGAGATAAGGATCCCTATGCCACCACCCCGCTGACCAGAAGCTCTCGGGGTGTGCGAGAACACGTGGGCGGACGAAGAGAGAGCAGTAGGAGTAGCAGTGTTATCTGTGGTGATCCATGTTTCTGTCAGTGCCAAGAAGTCGAGGGACTGGAGGGAGGCATAGGCTGAGATGAACTCTGCCTTGTTGGCTGCAGATCGGCAGTTCCAGAGGCTACCGGAGACCTGGAACTCCACGTGGGTCGTGCGCGCTGGGACCACCAGATTAGGGTGGCAGCGGCCACGCGGTGTGGAGCGTTTGTATGGTCTGTGCAGAGAGGAGAGAACAGGGATAGACAGACACATAGTTGACAGGCTACAGAAGAGGCTACGCTAATGCAAGGAGATTGGAATGACAAGTGGACTACACGTCTCGAATGTTCAGAAAGTTAAGCTTACGTAGCAAGAATCTTATTGACTAAAATTATTAAAAATGATACAGTACTGCTGAAGTAGGCTAGCTGGCAGTGGCTGCGTTGTTGACTTTGTAGGCTAGCTGACAGTGGCTGCGTTGTTGACACTACACTAATCAAGTCGTTCCGTTGAGTGTAGTAGTTTCTACAGTGCTGCTATTCGGGGGCTAGCTGGCTAGCTAGCAGTGTTGATTACGTTACGTTGCGTTAAAAGAACGACAATAGCTGGCTAGCTAACCTAGAAAATCGCTCTAGACTACACAATTATCTTTGATACACAGACGGCTATGTAGCTAGCTATGTAGCTAGCTACGATCAAACAAATCAAACCGTAGTTTGAAACACATAGTTATTCCTCTTGTCTAGGTGGGTGAGGGCAGTTTGGAGTGCAATTGAGATTGTGTTGTCTACGGATCTGTTGGGCTGGAATGCAAATTTGAGTGGGTCTAAGGGTGTCTTGGATGTTGTGTTCCATAACCACCAGCCTTTCAAAGCACTTTATGATCAGAGATGTGAGTGGTACAGTTTGTTAGTCATTGTGTCATGAACAGGAATGATGGTAGTCATCTTAAGACTTGTGGGGATTACAGACTGGGACAAGGAGAGGTTGAAAATTATGCCTACCAGCTGATCTGCGCATGCTCTGGGAACGGGCCCTGGAATATCGTCTGGCCCTTGGCCCTGCAAGTGTTGACCTGATTAAAGACATTACTCACGTCGACCTCGGACAGCGAGATCACCTACTCCTCTGGGTCGGTGGGGGCACAAATGGTACGATGTTGTTATTGATGAAGTGTGCGAGTTTGACTGGAAGAGAGGCATCGTTGGGCAGATGATGGCTGCGTCTTCCTTTGTAATCCATAATGGACTGTAGCCCCTGCCACATGCCGTATGATTCCAACGTATTCCTATATTGTCTTTGCTCGTTTGATGACTCTGCGGAGGTCATAGTTGGACTTATTGTACTTGTTCTTGTCCTCAGCAATTTCTGCGATAACAATGTGTGCGGTGGCCCTGTCCTTAGCCCTAACCTCAGTGTTAACACTAGAACCGCCAAGAGGGTCAATCTGACCATTTTCAATATAGTAATTTCAATAGCTTATTTTCAATAACAACCTTGAACCCACCTGTCCCTGACTATTCCTAAATACAGTGTGTATTTTACACTCTAGCAGAACTGTGAGATAAATAACAAAGACAATTACATTCTGATGATTTCTACCTCAGTGTCATGACGGTCAAAATGACCATATGCACATTTAACAGAATAGCAAGGCCTCGACGAATACCTATAGCCAACAATCTAATTAATACATGTAATATACACAATCACAAAGAAATTGATTTTAATATTTTGTTTAGGAAAGTCACAAAAACATACTAAGACAATTTATTTTCTAAAGAAAAGCATGTTTTTAGTTTCATTTTAGGCCTACAGTGGCTTGAGAAAGTATTCACCCCCTTTGTTGCCCTACAACCTAGAATTACAATAGATTTTTGGGGGGTTTATCAATTGATTTACACAACATGCCTGCCACCTTTGAAGATGCAAACTATGCTTTATTGTATAACAAACAAGAAATAAGACAAAAAAAAACAGAACTTGAATAACTATTCACCCCCACCTTTTACAGCAATTACAGCTGTAGGTCTCTTGGGGTACGTCTCTATAAGCTTGGCACAACTAGCCACTGGGATTTTTGCCCATTCAAGGCAAAACTGCTCCAGCTGCTTCAAGTTGGATAGGTTCCACTGGTGTACAGCAATATTTAAGTCATACCACAGATTCTCAATTGGATTGCGGTCTGAGTTTTGACTAGACCATTCCAAGACATTTAAATGTTTCCCCTTAAACCACTCAAGTGTTGCTTTAGCAGAATGCTTAGGGTCATTGTCCTGCTGGAAGGTGAATCTCAGTCCCAGTCTCAAATCTCTGGAAGACAAACAGGTTTCCCTGTATTTCCCTGTAAGAATTTCCCTGTATTTAGCGCCATCCATCATTCCTTCAATTCTGACCAGTTTTCCAGTCCCTGCTGGATGGTGCTCTCGGGGTGATGAGAGGTGTTGGGTTTGCACCAGACATAGCATTTTCCTTGATGGCCAAAAAGCTCAATTTTAGTCTCATATGACCAGAGTACCTTCTTCCATATGTTTGGGGAGTCTCCTACATGCCTTTTGGCGAACACCAAATGTGTTTGCTTATTTTTTTCTGGAAGACACTCTTCCTAAAAGCCCAGCTCTGTGGAGTGTATGGCTTAAAGTGGCCCTATGGACAGATACTCCAATCCCCACTGTGGAGCTTTGCAGCTCCTTCAAGGTTATATTAGGTCTCTTTGTTGCCTCTCTGATTAATGCCCTCCTTGCCTTGTCCGTGAGTTTTGGTGGGCGGCCCTCTCTTGGCAGGTTTGTTGTGGTGCCATATTCTTTCCATTTTTTAATAACGGATGTAATGGTTCTCCATGGGATGTTCAAAGTTTTGGATATTTTTTTATAACCCAACCCTGTGCTTCTCCACAACTTTGTTGCTGACCTGTTTTGGAGAGCTCCTTGGTCTTCATATTGCCCCTTGCTTTGTGGTGTTGCAGAATCTGGGACCTTTCAGAACAGGTTCATATATACTGAGATCATGTGACACTTAGTCCACCTGTGTGCAATCTAACTAATTATGTGACTTCTGAAGGTAATTGGTTGCACCAGATGTTACTTAGGGGCTTCATAGCAAATGAGGCGAATACATATGCAAGTTGCACTTTTACGTTTTTTTTATTTTTTATTTTTTTAAACAACCAATTTGGACTATGTCCATTACATGAAATCCAAATGAAAATATATTTATGTTACAGGTTGTAATGCAACAAAATAGTTAAAACGCCAAGGGGGATGAATACTTTTGCAAGGCAGAGTAGAATGGAGGGAAGAGGTGGCCGGTTTTCCCTTCGCCTTAATCTCACCAGGACTACCCCTATCCTGCCACTGTAATGCTGGCATGTCCTCTTGCATACCCTGAAAATTGGGTCGGTATTGACAGAAAGAGCCCATGAGTCAAAGTAACTGCCGATCTGATGTTCAAAATTTCTTGTTGGCTATACGAAATGATAGCGGATACATTTCGTGAAAATAAGTTAAAGATATACTCCAAAAGAATCACAAACAAGCTAAAGCTACAGCGCCATCTAGCCCATCCAGTTTTGCGCCATGGGAGAGAACAGCTCGTCCTTGATTGTTACGAATACCTTTTGGCCCGACAGTCTAGGGGGGGATGGTAATGAGATCCGTAACATAACTCATGCAAATTATTATTGTGACAAAGTAAAAGTGTGAACGAAATAACCACGACAACAGAAATCTACCGTCAAACTCTAGGTTTATTTATAAACACACGGTAATGGGGGGAGCAGGAAAAGGGGCTGAGCTGGACCCAAGAAAAGAAACAATAAATATACAAAAACACACCCCTAAGCTAGACTAGCCTACTTTAACAACAGCTAACTAACCAAAAATACAGTGGGTGGTCCGCCCAGTTCTACCTAGTGTATTTAACAAAGTTCACCTACGGGTAGTGTATGCCCATGGGCGACTTGTCTTGGTTTCCCCTTTTCCCACCAGCAAACAAACAAACAAACACCATAACCAAAAACAATACTCACAGGTGATGACAAAGTGTTATGGAGGTGCTTTAAACAAAAGAGAGGTTAAGACACAAAGCGAGAGTGAAACACAGAGACCAACAGACATGGCATTTACAGAGAGAATGAGCTAGAGATTGAGCTGAGCTGAGCTCTCGAACAAACAAATGATGGGGTTTTTAAACCATGGGGAAGGAACTGTGATAGGATAGGAAGTAGGAGGAGGTGTGTCTTCTGATTGATGATTGATTGTTGACTGATTGGGGAGTGATGATTTTCACCTGTGAGTGGAGAAGGAGAGAAAAGAAACACACACACACACACACAGGATAACTGTATCCGTAACATTGATGATGCTGCGTGTCTTCCTCAGGCACTGTTTCGAGTAGATGTCCTTGAAATAGTATCCATAATACATATGTGTACCTCCTCATATCTTGCCAAATAACATTGTACATACCATAGATATGTCCAAACTGCCATTTGAACTGAGAATTCATTATTTTGTACAGGCTGTCTCTCCTAAATTGTTATATGTTCTTATGTCCCACTCCCTTACACACATACACACACTCACACACCGGCAATTTTCCACATAGTACTGCATTGCACCCATGTAACTGCTTAGTGAGAGTGGGGACTGCAAGCCATGGACTTTCATGGAGCCTCCAGACAGGCAAAAAAACAGCCTCATTCATTCACATTCATCCCAACCCTACATGACCTTGCATATTATTTTCTGACCAAAATTTCAGACAGGCAACTGACGGCTATATTCCTGCACTTCGGTTGCAGAAATCACCACCATATTTAATGCCTGGGTAATAACGTTTGTTTTCTTGACATCTCGGTCATTACTGCGAGCAGGGACCCCTCTCTAGCGGCCCGGATAATGACCGGGATGCGTCACTCAATGACATTACAGCCATATTGATGCTGCCATTAACCACAATTCTTGCCTTCTGCGGGCACCCTATGGTGGCCTTTAAAGAAAGCGGGAGGCAATAAAGGCCACTTACAAAGATGCATGCCTACGATTTCAATAATTCTGTATTCAGCCATTTTAAACAATAATGATAGAAGCATTCTTTCCCAAAATGCTTTAAAGTAATTTTCTCCCCTAAAAAATGCATTGGATGCTTGGCCTTGCAGCTGCCCTCAACTCTAAGTTCTGCCCTTACAGATTACCTTTGTCTTGAGCATAGAATAAACCCTCGCTTTTTGCACTCTGCTGAACAGAATTAATACAGAAG